>NC_064290.1:29508111-29555164 GCF_019186545.1 Solanum stenotomum | reverse complement strand
ATATAGAAAATCATAAACATCAACAATACAATCTATTCTAAGCATAAATTCATCAATACCCAATCATTATCAACAAACCCATTTCGTAAGTCAAATATAGAAATTTGTGAAATCAAGGGTTCATGAGATTTTTCACTTGAAAACATCAATTTAATATCAACAATATCACAATCCATCATTTAAAACCATTTAATGCAAGAACCCTTGAGTAGAGTAACAAATAGAAGTTTTTCATAACTTTTGAGAATTTGAAAACTCTTTGAAATTGGTTCTAAAGCGAAAACTAGCTTTAGATAAAGAGCCACCATACCTTAGTATTGAGAAAACCCACGAAAGTTTGATGCAAGAACCCTTCAATTCGAAACCCTAGCTCCAACTTGACCTTTGCCTTCTATGGTGTTCTAGAGAGAACCCTTTTTTTTTTTGAAGAATGAATTAAAACAAACCTTTTAAAAAGTTTTAATACCATGTATAGAAATTAGAAATAATATAAAATATACCCACTTTTTAATTTAACTAAAATTAATATTTACGAAAATGCCCCTTAAATTTCCGGACGGACTCCTTGCCATCTGCCCAACTTTCAAAGGGTATAACTCGCTCCTACGAACTCGGAATCGAGCAAACTCGGTGGCGTTGGAAAGATCGTTCCAAGGGCTTTCCAAACATAACTGGAACTACTCCTGGATCATCCTGAGCTACGAGTTATGACTGCTCAAAGTTGGCCAAAAACTCACTGATTTCCCACACTTAACCAAATTTCCAGATTCAGAACCTTTTTTTCCATAAGTGACTACTTCCAATTTCATAACTCCAATTTATGCTTAAACTTTAAAAATTCATACGTTAGGCTCTAGTTTCACCTATCTATTTTTAGGGTCGCTACATGATCACTTGCCATACTAGAGGAGGAAGCTATGATTAAGCTAGAGGATGGAGTTGAGATTAATGATGTGTTCCCTGATGAACATTTATTGTCTTCTTCTTATGATTTTATCCATTGGTTCGCAGTTTTGCTAACTACTTGGCAAGCGATTTGGTTCCATCGAATTTGTTATTTCACCAAAGGAAAAAGTTTATGTCTGAGGTGAAGAAATTCTTTTGGGATGAGCCTTACTTGTTTCGTGGTTGCACTGATGGTATTATTCGTCGGTGTGTGCCCGAGGTTGAGATGATGAGTATACTAGAGGCATGACATTCTCCGCCTGTTGGTGGACACTATAAAGGTATCCGAACTACCTATAAAATTTTGTAGTGTGAGTATTACTTGCCTACCATCCACCAAGCTACTCATGATTTCGCCAAGTCTTGTGATCGTTGCCAACGTGGAGGAATTTCAAAAAAGCAAGAACTACCAAAGAACCCAATACTAGTTATTTTTATGTGTGGGGTCTTCACTTCATGGGTCAGTTTTTGAGTTCGAATGGGATGAGTTATGTTCTTGTGGCAGTTGACTATGTATCAAAATGGATGGAAGCAGTCGCTCTTTCAAACAATGAGGGAAAAAGTGTCACAACATTCCTAAAAAATAATATCTTCTCCGGATTCGATACACCAAGGGAAATCATATGCAATAGAGGTTCTTACTTTTGTAATCATTTGTTCAAAGCGTTTCTTGAGAAGTACGGTGTTCGCCACAATGTAGCAACCCCATATTATTCGCAGTCAAGTGGGCAAGTTGAAGTGTTGAATCGTGAGGTAAAGAAAATTCTTGCAAAGACAGTAAATGCTAACATAACTGATTGGTCAAGGAGGCTTGATGATGCTCTATGGGATTATCGCACTGCATTCAAAACACCTATAGGTATGTCCCCCTACCAACTTGTATATGGGAAGTCTTGTCATTTTCATATAGAGGTAGAGCATAAACCAATATAAGCGCTAAAAAAATTGAATTTGGATTGGTGCGCTACATCAAGTTAAAGAATGAGTGACATGAATGAGCTTGATGAGTTTCGCCTAAAAGCATATGACTGTTCAGGCCTGTACAAGGAGAAGATGAAGAAGTACCATGATCAAAAAATCGATAACCGTGAGTTTGTTGCCAGTGATTTGGTGCTCTTATTTAACCCAAGGTTGCACTTGTTTCCTGGCAAGCTCAAGTCCAAGTGGACCGGGCCATTCAAAGTAACTCAAGTATTTCCACATGTAGTATTGAACTCAAGAACAAGGAAGGAACGAGGTTCAAGGTGAATGGCCAGAGAATAAAGATCTACTTTGGGAAATCTGAGAGTGTCAATGAAGTGATAGAGGAATGGGATCTTCGCAAAGTCCTAGTAACTAAGGTGTCTGCTTCGTGCCGAGACGTTAAATCAAGCGTTGCTTGGGAAGAAACCCAACATGTACAATCTAGCCAACTATAAGAGGTTCTTTTTTACATGGGGAGTTTTTCTTAAATTTGCAGTTTTCTAGATAGATGTTTGTTAATTTTTAGTTTTAGGGTTGGATATATATAGATTGATAGGGTCTGTGTCTAAAAAATGTCCAGAAAATGTAAAAAAGAAATCCTACTATTTGCTACATGTGCAAGGAAGAAACGAAAAATACTGCAGAAATTTAGTTGTTGCTGTGGTCTACGAGTGACATAGACGGTCTGTCGGTCCATCCACAGACCCTGTATCGAATTCGTAGATCCCAAGTATGTTTTCTGATTTTAACCAAGTGTTGGAGTTAACCACGGTACCCATCGATGGACCGTAGGTCGACCCACAGACCGTCGATGGTGTCTCATCGGTCCAATTAGGCTTACAGTCGACCCACCCAGACCCCATCAAAATAAAAACATTTCATGTTTTAAAACACCCCCCATTTACCACCTTTGACTAACCATTTTAAAACATTTCAATTACCCCATAATCTCGCATTAAACCCCCCTATCTCTCCTAAACAATCCCTATTTTCCATTTTAGATCATTCCCCCAAATTTCTCTCCCAAATCTCCCTTTCATATCCCAACTGCTATCTTGATTTTAGAAGATGGTTCAAATAGTTATGCGGTTTATTGTGATCGATCTAGGGTTAACCTAGGTTGTGTGTTGATGCAGCAGGGTAAGGTCATAACTTAACCTTCTAGACATCTTAAGGTCCATAAGAAGAACTACCCAACTCATGACCTCAAGCTTGCAACCGCCGTGTTCTCCTAAAGACGTGTAGATACTATTTGTATGGTGTTCATATTGTTGTGTTCACATATCATAAGAGCCTCCAATAAGTGTTAACCCAGAAATAGTTTAATCTTCGTCAGAGAAGATGGCTTGAATTCGTTAGTAGCAGAGGTTAAAGAGAAACAAGATAGTGATCATGGACTGCTTTAGTTAAAAGGTGAGTTTATTAGAAGTGAGTTAAGGTGTTCCACTAAGGGGGAGATGTTGTGATTCGTTTCCAGAGCCACTTATGTGTTCCAAATGTGGGTGAGTTGAAGATACAAATATTTACAAAATCCCATAATTCAAGATATTCTATTCATCTGGGTGCCACTAAGATGTACAGTGATCTACGGGAAGTCTTTTGGTGGAAAGCCATGAAGAAAGACATAGCAGACTTTGTGGCTAAGTGTCCTAACTGTCAACAGGTTAAAGTAGAACATTATAATCCAAGAGGTGTGACTTAGTAGATTAACATTCCTATGTGGAAGTGGTAAGTGATAAACATGAATTTCATTATGGATTTACCTCGTACTAGCAAACAACATGATTCTGGGTGATGGTGGACAAAGTCACTAAATAAGCTCACTTCTTGGCAGTAAAGACAAAAGATTCAGCGAAGGACTATGTTAGACTCTACATTAGCGAGATATTGAGGTTGCATGGGTTCCCTTGTCTATCATTTAAGATAGAGGTCCTCAGTTTACATATCATTTTTGGAAGTTGTTTGAGAAAGGTCTAGGTACTCAGGTAAATCTCAGAACTGCATATCATCCGTAGACAAATGTTCAGGAAGAGCATATCATTCATACCTTAGAGGACATGTTGAGCGCTTCCATGATCAATATCAAAGGTAATTGGGATGATCACCTACCTCTCATAGAGTTCACTTATAACAAAATCGTCCATTCAAGTATTTAGATGGCCCCTTATGAGGCACTGTATGGGTGTAGATGCAGGTCTGCGGTTGGTTGGTTCGGAATAGGTGAAACAACCTTGATTGGGCCAGATTCGGCTCATGAAGCTATGTAGAAAATTATGCTCATCACCGATAGACTAAAGACAGCTTAGAGTCGTCAAAAGTCATATGCAGATGTAAGGAGAAAGGACTTAGAGTTTGAAATCGATGATTGGGTTTTCCTGATAGTATCTCCCATGAAAGGGATGATGAGATTTGGCAAGAAAGAGAAGCTTAGTCCCACGTAAATAGGTCCTTACAGAATCCTAAACAGGGTTGGTAATGTGGCTTATGAATTTGAATTTCAAGTATAACGAGAAATGATTCATCCAGTCTTTCACATTTACTTGTTGAAAAAGTGTGTGGGTGATCCGGTATCGATAGTACCTTTAGAGAATGTGGATTTGAAGGATATCCTCACCTATGAGGCGGTTCCATTTGAGATTCTTGACCGTACGGTTCGTAAGTTGGGAAATAAGGAAACTGCTTTAGTATAGGTTTTATGGAGAAATCAGTCTGTTGAAGGAGCCACTTGGGAAGCAGAAGCAACAATGATGACCAATTATCCTCATCTTTTTCCTTTCGATTAAGTTTTAGCTTGAGGTAATAGTTCCTCTCAAGTCTCTTAGTTTACTCTTGTGTAATTCAGCCTTAGTATCTTGTTCCCTCAGATATCCTTGCATTTCAACATATTTGCATATTCAGGGAACTCAACTCAGTTAGATATCAGTTTCTAGTACTCATTTGGTAGGGATTCCAACTTCTTACCTTCAAAGTCAGCTTGTTTAGTCTTTATTTGAGGACGAATGATCCCAAGGGAGAGATATTGTGACACATCACAAATTTGATCTAGGAATGAAAATGAGAGAAGGGAGAAATCAAGGAGGGGTCTACAGGTCGTGAAGAGGACCACAACTCGTCACCCTACTTGTTAAATCTCACCCAGCCAAAATGAAGGACCGCAGACACTTAGACGGCCCGTGAAATAGACTTTGAGTTTTGGTTCAACTTCATACAATCATATCTTTCAATACAAAATAAAGTAGGTGGCCCATGACGTATCTAATTAAAAATCTTTCTGTCCTCTTTTAAACACCACCAAGTTTGCCTAATGTTAAGACTTAAGGAAAAAGTTATGCTCATTTTGGTGAAGTCTAGTCAGTCACAGAAACATGACGACCCACTGGTGGGCCATCATGCCTTAGACGACCCGTCAAGCCCCTTACTAAGGTCACTACGTCAGCTTTAAGTCAGGGTCATATTGGTTTTTTCTCCTATGCATTTAGCAATTAAACTACTTCATTTGATACTTAAACTATATCGTTTTACTTTGTCTAAGCCTAGTATACTAGTCTGACACTACCTAAAACCCTCATTATCTTAAAATCATCTAACATAGACACAAAAGAAGACAAAGATACGACAGTTTATCCCAAGAATAAGCAGAGGTCTTCTTCAAGTTCAGCTCCAAAATCCAAAGGATTTCTCCATAGTTTTTGTCACCGTGTATGTGGGATTTCAAGTTCAGCCCCAAAATCACACTTGGCCATATATTTGATGTTTCCGTTAGACTGATATCTATTCTCTCAATTAGTTTGTACTTGATTCTTATATACATATGTACATATAATAGATTGAGGTAATTCTCTTTTTTCTCCTTGTATTATCCCATTAAATTTTAACTCTAATATTAGTCCTTTCCGTGCTTGAAAAATTACTAAAAATATATAAAGTTAGTGAAAGTTTTTTTATTGATTACCTATGGTGGTCATTTTTTGGTTTTCCGAGGGAATCTATGGCTATTATGTTAGTTAACATGTTAAGGTGGTTCTGATTTGACTTATGACCGATCTCCATATTTGAATTATTTGTTTTTATAAATTACCTATAAAAATGGTTATTTTTCTATGATTAGTATATAATTGGTTTATGATATTTATGGATATATGTAACAGTTTTGCACATTGTTGATATTACACAATGTCTGAATTAATTCATTTTAATTGAAAAAAGGTTTTGTAAAATATTTTTTTAATTGGTTTGTCTGTAATTATGTGTAGATATATTAGAGGTTGTTTAATGGAAGAAACGTTTTCTGCAACTATATAGTTGGGAAAGATAATTGCTTTTTATGGAATACTTAAGGTCAGTATGTAGTTACTATCTTGAGCATTATTCTTGGTATTATTCCGATTCAACTCAATACTATTAGTACCATATCTTTCTAGTTTTTCTGTTACTCTATATCCTTTACTTTCATATATGAAAAAGATAGCAATATATAGAACAACGGCAATATCAAGAACAGAGAAAATAGCAGTAACATTGAATTAAGTTGAAACAAAATTATAGTTGGAGGTAATTATAAGGATAATACTATTTTTTTTTCAAATTGACAGTTAGGAGTAAATTAAATAAGCTGACACTAATAAAAAGGAAAAATAAAAAAAAGACAGATAAAATATGGGTAGTGGGATTGTCCTGTGTCACAATAATTAGTACAAAATTCATTTTTTCCATTTGAATAGCCTGCCCTCCTACATTAAGTAATAAATTTCTATATTAGTTAAGGTAATCTCATAACATTTTAGATCATATAATCTTATCTTTAGATGTAATATGCAGAATTTAATATTATAAAAATTTATTAAGTGAGTGAAAATAACATACCTTTAAAATATTCCATAATTATAACAACTTCATTTGAATTGTTTTATCACAATCATCAACAATTATAGTATTTATCAAAACATCCCAAAGAATCATTATATCACAATAGATTTTGAACACTTCTTTATATAGTACTTTTATAGCCTCATCAGTTAACTGTCCATCATCATTGTAACTCTGTATTTTTAATCCCTTTCAAATTGTCACTCTAGAAACAACTACATAAAGTTGTCCATGGGTAAACGCTGGTTTCTTCAAAAATAATCCAACATGAGATAAATATTATCCTTGGCTTTTATGTCATGGCAAATGATACAATTATAAGAAATTGTCTTCTTTGAAACTTAAATGGGATTCTAGCATCTGAAGGTGTTAAAGTCATTCTTGGAATAAATACTTCCTGTCCAGCCATCACATTTGTTTCAATTACTTGATTTCCAAGTTTAGTAAGAATCAACCTAGTTCTGATACATAATCGTGCTGACTGATCAATATTTCTTAGTAACATCACTAGAACTCCAACCTTTAGAATGATTGATTGATTTGGAACTCTAGAACATTTAATAGAGTTCAAAAATTCTGGGGTTTGTAAATGTTCCCAAGCTAAATTACCAATACTACCATCCCCAACGGCCAATATCTAATCCGAAAACTCATTCAACTCTTTTAAATCATTATCAGTGTCATTGTTTTGCAACCTCATATTCTTTGTTAGTGTTAATAATTGACAATGGGGCCATAAATATGAAGAGTTGAGAGTTGTATTAACAATATCTTTTTGACTACCTATTGGGATCACATGAAGAATTTGTCTGAAGTCACCTCCAAGAACAATTGTTTTACAACCAAATGGCGATTCTGACTTAAATGCGTCTTTGTAGCCAATAATATCTCTTAAAGTCTTATCACGAGCTTTAGAACAAGGTGTATGCATCATTGGTGTATCATCCCAAATAATCAACTTAGTCTTGATTAACAAATGTGCTAAAAGAGTACTTTGTCCTAATTTGCATGTTAAATCTTCAGTTACATTTAGCGGCATAACAAATCATGAATGTGTTGTTCGGCCACCTGGTAATAAAAGAGATGCAATCCCGCTAGATGCAACTGTTAAAATAATATCTCCTTTAAACCTTATGGTAGATGATAGAGTCTTCCAAATATAAGTTTTTCATGTTCGTGCAAATCCGTATAAAAAGAAAATTGCACCCATATTTTCATTAACTACTGCCATAATATTTTTATACACTGATTTCTGCTCATCAGTTATATTTAATACCAGTTGTTGATGTTCATCAGCTGAAGCACGTTTATTGTAACGCATTTCATCACAAATTAATCTATTGGTGATGTCAACATCATTTTACTGTAAACAGGTATTGCATTGTAGGAAAATCTGAAAAAAATTCTTCTACAACTTTTTTAAAAATATTATATCTTTTGTAACTAACAATTCTTCAAATCTGCATTTGATAGATAAGTTTCTAAAAAAGAATATATATAAAAAAATGATATTTAAACATAAATATAATAAACTAATTAATAAAATAAAAATAATATAAAATTCATGATAAAAATAAGATTAATTTAAATTTAAAACATTATTGGGTACCTGGGTTATCTAATACTCTTCTTACTTCATGAAAAATATCTTCATATAGTAAATTCCATGTTGATTGCCAAACAACCTACGGACGTGACATTGAATTTGATATAAATAGCATATTAAATAATTGTCTTAGATATGATGGCATTTCCAATGACTTGCATCTACTATAGACTCAACATATTCTTTGACATCATCTAATAATCCTAAAGCAAAGCATGCATCTCTAAAAGTCTCATGATCAATATCATTTATTCTTCAGTTATCCTCATATGAAGTGGGACCTCTAACAATATTCAATAATAATCTAAGATAATACTGCTCACCAGATCTCGATGGAACAAAGAAAATTCTTCCAATTGAAAATGCAGAAGTTTTTCTTTTATTCTATCTCTTAGATTGTTGCTTCCAGACAAACTTTAAAGGAAATTCTGCATAGGTTAAATATCTTTCTTCAGGAAATTCCTTATTTACTTTAAACCAACTTAAAAACTTGGATTCCTTTATTGTTAGTTTATTGATAACAACATCATCTGAAATATGATATTATGATTGCCTGGTAAATAAATGATAACCTTTGTACAGGAGGTTCTCTGTGGTGGATTGGAAATTTAAAGATTCTCCAAGCTGCTTCACATGGTTACCGACAATCACAATACATATTTATTTCATCAACCCCTCTTGAATCTGAAGAATGAGCACTATCACCAAAATAATATGTAAAACGGTCATGACCTTTATTAACATACTTAAATAAGTATTTTAATTGACCTTGATTGATTGCACTATTCAACATTAATATGCTCTCCAAATTTCAACAACAAAAAATTATTGTGTGGTACAACATATCTATTATCCAAATCAACACCTGACCTCTTTGTAGATCTGCCATCACCTCTTCTTCTATATACATGATATGCCTCTTCATCAGTTGAGGTAGAAGAAATATTTTTTTTTGGAAAGTGCTTAGAACATTTTCCATTTTGCATGCAAGAAGATGATTTTCTAACTAAACCACATGGGTCATGCATCACCACATAATAATCCGAACCAAGTAATTTAGTAGGTAATTCAGCTGAAATCATATCTTCAATATCATCAATATTTGGAGATTTATTATGTAGAAATAACAAAAAAAATGTGCATGAGGCAATCCACGCTTTTGAAATGTATAAAATAGAGTGTTATATAAATTTTAATTAAATTTTAAAAATCTATTGTCACAACCCAAGAGTAACCCCTAGACGTAACATGGCGTACTTGACCCTGAAGGGGTCTCATACAAGCCTCTAGCATCATCATAACATAAGAGATAGAAATAATGCGGAAAAATTTAAAACTTTTACAATCAAAGTCAAACTTCATTTTTCATAAAAGAATATCATAAGAGTCTAGACCTTGTCTCATTTACCATCTAAAACATATGAATACAAAGTTTGGGACTTAGCCCTTTACTTCAATAAACGTCTCAATATAAGAAGTACAATAGGAACTAAGAAATGGATAATCCGCCCTCAAACTTGAGGACTCACCACAACTTGGAGATAAGCAATCCAAATCTTCTTCAATAAAGGAGAGTGTATGTCACTTAGTCGGAACCTACACTTATCAAAATGTAGAAGAAGAAGGGGTTAGCACAATATGTACTAAGTATGGAAGCATGCACAAAATCCTTAAAATATGATTAAAAGGACATTTTAGTTGAAAAGTATGCATTTTTCAAGTTTGGAAATCAACATGCATTTTCAATGTACAGCACAAGCCATAATCACATTTATACTCACAACATAGTAATATCAACACCTTAGCAACCCCTAAGGAACTTTTGTGCAATGTATGGTTGGCATCCCATAATACCAACCATTCTAAGTACTCCGTTGAAGCTACCTTAGTAATACATATCATCTTTAGACCTTATCATTATCAATAGTCATCAACAAGGAAATGGTCATATAGATTATTTGAATATAAGGAAAGACATTCATAAACAACTATCCAATCAACATACATTCATATCTCATCATAACATAAAGGAATAATCATATAACATCTGAATAAGTCTACTTGTGCAATGTAAAAGTCAAGTCCCATACTCCCACTCCTACTAAGTAAACTCACCAAGAATTCATAGTTTAGTTCATCTTTCATTCATTATCTTGTCATATAGGGAAAAGTAGCCATAACCGACATAGACCATGTGAGCTACATGGAATCCGGCGTCATGTAACTTCATACCGAAAGAAGGTGTCGTACTTGCCTAAGGTAGAACTAACATGTTTAGCCTTTAGGTGGATCCACTAGCTAAAGTCCAATGTTGGCACATAGTTATGGAATATGGAGATTTCTACTAGAAAGCCGATCTGTTGCTTTGGCGAAGGAGCTTCCATCTCATGAGTTCACTTAGATGACCCAACCTCTTGCATTGGCGGATGGGTCCTTACCTCATTTTCCATATCCACTCGGTGCTAAGCATTATTTCCCAAATTATACATAATTAGTATTGAACTGCATTTACATGTGTGAAGGAATGCCCTACCCTTCATTCAATACAATTTATCAAAATAGCTCATAGATTCATTAAATGAGGATGTACTTTCAACGTTAGAATAAATATTAACATGTGAATAAACCTTTCACATTATTATTTATAGTGTTTTCATGAGAATGGCATTTCAATCAACACAATACCATCATCATCATCGTAGACTATTTATACATCATCAATTGTTAGGGTAAGGGAAGAACAACCTTTTGAAAATACCGTACTTTATACATTAGTCATAAGAGATTCACTTTCTAGTGAATCAATAGTTTATACACCACCTTCTTCAACATGTACAAACTCTAGAAATTTACCCCTTTCAAGGTCATGAATCATGTCTCACAATTACACCTAGATATACTACAATAGGCATGAATAAAACAAGATTCAATAACTAGATTAACATAGATACAATCCATAATAATCATCTTGCATCAATACACCCATCACAATTCATGAAATTGGGGTCATGAAAGTATTCATAGGTTCATAAGGAATTTTAACATAAAAATCACCATTAAACATCAAATCATCCATAATATAAGATAATTAACATAATGAAATCATTTTAAGGAAGAACCCTTGGCTAGAATAAAAAACCCTAGTTTTTGAACAATTACCAAATTTAGAAATTAGAGTTTGAAGGGCATCAGGGAGAAAAGAGTTCCATGAATCAAGGCTCCCATACCTTAATTGAAGCATTGCTTTGCCCACGAATTGGAGTTGAGAAGGTGGATTCTTGAGCCCTTATCTTCATGTTCTTGGTGTTCTTAAATTGAGGGACTCTGGAGAGAAATATTAAAAGGAGAGAAATTTGGGGAAATATTGGGGTGTTTGTGAATAATGACAAAGTCTTGTGAATTTTGACTTAAAATCAATATATATTTTATCCCTAAAAAACCCAAAACGACCCCACTTTATTTGGACTTAAAAAGAAAAAGACTCAAAATTCCCTCACTTAAAGACCCCATCAGGTGTGATGCCCATCTTCATGAGCCGTGGTGAGGACCACGACTCGTGGTCCTTCTCGTGAAGATTGGGGCAGTGGCTAGAGTTCTTGTGGCATTTGGCTCATGAGCCCAAGGCATGACCACGAGGGGCTCCACGAGCCGTGGTTCCTCTCGTGGACCTTGAGGAAATAGCCTCTCCATGGTGGCACAATGCTTACACTCTCAAGGCATCACCACGAGGGGCTCCACGAGTCGTGGTGATGGCCGTGGAAGTTGAGGAAGTGGCTAGAAAAAGTTGTTGCCACATTTCATAGCCAAAGCAAGTCCACACTCACCTTCACGAGCCATCGTGAGGACCACGACTCGTGGTCCTTCGCATGAAGGTTGAGGCAGTAGCTAAAGGCTAGGGGCAGCCTTGGCCTTTGGCTTTGGCTTGGCCTTTTTGCCATGGCACTTGCCTCATGGCCTTGACTCCTATAACTGTCATTCAAGACGATCGTCCTCACGTTTAGGCTCTACTTTAACCTATCATTTTCTGGAGTGTTACATTATCTCCCCCTTAGGAACATTCATCCTCGAATGGTGATCTAGACACCTTACAGAAATAAAGGCTCAAGAGTAGCAGCCCAACATGCATGCAACATCAAAACAATACACAATAAAAAGGAGGAAACATCAACTCCATCTCAACACATAAACAATGCAATCACAAGAAAGTAGCAACTTAGTCCACAACTCATTATGCACCAAAATCATCATTTCACATGATCATAGGAGGAACTACCTTCTCCAACTTAGAATGAGCTCAACACAACATTATAGAGTCAATATGCCATTTCATCAACACATCATTAAGCATGTTCATCAATTCGCCTCATGAAGTCAAAATGTAATCATTATACTAAAATGCAATTCAACACGCGGAATATATAATTCATGAAAACTCAATACATGCTAAACATGAATTCTTACAAGAACATGCACATCATAAGGAAATCTTGTAAAATCACACAATACACATGACTCCCGAAACACTTAAACTCAAGATGAATTACTAACCTAAAGTTTGAATAGGAGTAGAAGGAAAACAATGAAGATAACGGGACTTCATATTTGCCTCGCCCTCCCATGTAGCACCCTCAACTAAGTGATTCTCCATTGAACCTTAATGAAAGCTACTTCCTTATTTCTCAACCTCTTCACTTTCCGGTCCAAAATCTCAATCGAGACTTCTTCATAAGAAAGGTTCTCATCAAATCTTAAACCCTCTAAAGGAAGGATGGACACCGGATCACCAATGCACTTTTTAAGCATGGAAATATGAAATACCGGGTGAACCGGGGCCAACTCATTTGACAAGTCTAATTCATAGGAAACTTTCCCAATACGCTTCAAGACTTGATAGGGACCCATAAACAGGGGACTAAGTTTCCCCTTCTTGTCAAACCTCATCACACCCTTCATGGGTGAGATCTTCAAATAGACCCAATAACCAACTTCAAATTCTAGATCCCTCCTTCTATTGTCGGCATAAAAATTTTGCCGACTTTGGGCCATCTTCAACCTCTATCAAATTAGTCGAACTTTTTCAATGGCATCATAAACTAGTTCGGGACCAATTAAAGAAAACTCACCTACTTCAAACCAACCCACCGGTGATCTACACCTTCTACCATAAAGTTCTTCAAATGGAGCCATGGCAATGCTTGAGTGGTACCTATTTTTGTAGGAAAATTTTATCAAGGGAAGATGATCATCCCACTTACCCTTCAAATCAATCACACACGCCCTCAACATGTCCTCTAAGGTTTAAATGGTGCGTTCGGCTTGACCATCCATTTGAGGGTGAAAAACGGTACTAAGTTTAACATTGGGACCAAGCCCTTGTTGGAACGCCTTCCAAAAATTTGAAGTAAATTGAGCACCCCAATCCATAATAATGGACAAAGGAACTCCATGCAACTTCACTACCTCCTTGATGTACAATTTCGCATAATCTTCCACCGAAAAAGTAACCTTGACGGGAATGAAGTGGGCTGATTTAGCCATCCTATCAACAATGACCCAAATTGAATCATGTTGCCTTCTAGTACGAGGCAAACCCACAACAAAATCCATATTCACCTCCTCGCACTTCCAAGTGGGAATATTTATATTTTGGAGTAAACCACCTGGTTTTAGGTGTTCGGCCTAAACTTGTTGACAATTTGGACATTTGGCTACAAAACCCGCTATATCCTTCTTCATACTATTCCACCAATAGACTTCCCGTAGATCACGGTACATCTTGGTGGCTCCAAGATGAATAGAATATCGCGAACCGTGAGCCTCTTCTAGAATTTTCTCCTTCAAACCCTCAACATCCGGAATACACAATCTACCTTGGTACCTAAGCACCCCATCTCCCCCTTGGGAGAAAGCCTTAACGGACTTGTTGAGAACCAATTCTTTCAATTCCATCAAAATAGGATCAAGGTGTTGCTTAGACTTCACATCAACAACAAAATATGATTTGGAACTATAATAAACCACAACTCCACCCTTGGTGGAATCCACTAGTTGAACACCTAACAGGGCCAACCTATGCACATCACGAACCAATTATTTCTTCTCATCTTTTACATGAGCCACACTACCCATGGACAATATACTTAGGGCATTCGTAACCACATTAGCTTTGACGAGGTGGTATAGGACACTCATGTCATAATCTTTCAAAAGCTCTAACCTCTTTCTTTGTCAGAGGTTCAAGTCTTTTTCGCTAAACACATATTGAAGACTCTTATGGTCGGTAAACACATCTACATATACCTCATATAGATAGTGTCTCCATATTTTCAAGGAAAAAACCACCACCTCTAATTCAAGGTCATGAGTCGGGTAATTCTTCTCATGGAACTTGAGTTGCCTTAAAGAACTAGATTCATTAAAGGTGAGGATGTACTTTCAACCTTAGAATCAACATTAACATGTGAGTAAACTTTTCACATTATCATTCATAGTGTTTTCTTGAGAATGGCCTTTCAGTCAACACAACAACAACATCATCATCATAGACTATTCATACATCATCAAGTGTAAGGGTAAGGGAAGAACAACCTTTCAATAATACCATACTTTACACATTAGTCATAGGAGATTCACTTTCTAGTGAATCAATAGTTCATACACCACCTTCTTTAACATGTACAAACCCATAGAAATTTACCCCTATCAAGCTTATGAATCATGTCTCACAATTACACCTAGAGATACTACAATAGGCATGAATAAAACAAGATTCAATAACTATATTAAAATAGATACAATCCATAGTAATCATCTTGCATCAATACACCCATAACAATTCATGAAATTATCGTAATGGGGTTATTCATGGGTTCATGCAGAATTTTATAATTAAAATCACCATTAAACATCAAATCATCTGTAATATAAGAAATTAACATAATGAAATCGGTTTTAGGCAGAAACCATGGCTAGAATGAAAATCCTAGTTTTTGAACAATTACCAAATTTTGAAATTAGAGTTTGAAGGGCTTCATGGAGAAAAGTGTTCCATGAATCAAAGCTCCCATACCATAAATTGAAGCTTTGCTTACAAATTGGAGTTGTGTAACGATCTGATTTCGTCGTTTGGGAAAAGTCAATATTGAAAGAATTGGGGCAAGAAAACCATTTCGTAGTAACTTGAGATTTCCTAGCCTAGTCTAGATTTGGACGAAATCGGAGTCAATGAGGTCCAAGGAAATATGGTAACAAATGAGAAGTTTATTAATGAGTTAGATTACATGAGTAGATAGTTAAGACGTTAAGGATCCCGTACGACTTTACGAAATTGAATTTGGGTGAGTAGAACTCCCGAAACTAATCTTACAGTGAATGAGTATTTTCTGAGTGTCATGGGATGATGGTGTGTTGTGAAATGAGAATTTTGAAATTCTTTAAAGAGCTCACTGGTACATGCAATCCGCCTTGGCAAGGCTTGTGGTCTCTTTGGTAGTGCCACTATAGCAGGGTGGTGGCCGGTGTGGCGGTCTTGACGCGACTTAAGGTCGTGAATAAACTCCTAAATGACCTTATTATGCACTTTTTGACTTTTAAAACTAAAGAACGAACCCCAACCAACTCCTACTCGTTTTCCACAATTCTTGAGGCTAAAGATACGTTTTTCACTCCCTGAATTCGCTTTTCAATCTGTAGAACAAAATAGAATGGATAAATATGATGGGGGAGGGTGTTGTTACAGATTCTATAGTGGAAACAACCTCATATTGGATAATTGGGATCATGGGTTTGGTCTAGGGTTCATAGAATTGTTAGTAATTCAGATAATTAGTGATTGTTTATTGATTCCCATTTTATATTGATTGTTTGTATACCAAGAACAAGCAGAATAAATCCAGAAAGGGAAGGATCAAGTTTCTTAGGCTTTCAAGCTTTTTTCGAGGTAGGTGATGGTTGCGATTTCATGTTGGTGTGATATATGTTTGTAATTGCTTCATTATAATGCTTGTATGTATGTGAATGTTGCATTATTTATCACCCTAATCGTAAAGGAGGATAATTGAATAAATGTATGCCATGAATCACCTCTTCTTGTATGATTGTAAGAATATACGTTGTGATTATGATTGTGGTTTTTTGAATGGGCGGGTGTCACGATCCAACACACTAACTGGGATCGGTTGCCACGTTCCGGCATAAATATGGGATTGGTTGTCAAGTTGTGGCAAAAACATTGGATCAAATAACATGTTCCGGTATGCTAACAGTTTGGGTGTGGGTTCCATGAGAGGACCATCTAATTATGTTGTGTATCTACTTGCGATAATTACATTCATATCTAAGGATGATTGATATTGAAAGACTGTATGTTGCTCTAAATTGATGATCAATGTGTATTATTGAGAATGTGGGATGCTACATTGATCCTTAAAAGATGACTAATATTATATTTGTTCGGTATATGCCTATTTTATAATGTTGTGGTTACTTGTATGTGTTTCACTTATTAGGATAGCCACGTGATCCTACCAGTACACTATAGTTGTGTACTGATATTGGACTTGCTCTTTCTTAGTTGAGTACATGGTAACTTCAGGTGGCTATTGATAGACCTCAGCTAGGTTACTATTGAGCGTGACCAGATTCAAGTGTGTGTCAGTTCTTTCAGGCTACATTGGATCTTTCATGTTTAAGTCCACTCATTTCAATCTCAGACTTTTATTTAAGATGTTGTTTAGTTTTGAGGTTGTACCCCTTGTTCTTAGACTTGTCATTAGTAGAGTTTTGGTACAATGACTTTCAGGTTCTAGGGGTTTATTCTTCCGCATTAGTTTGGTTAAGTTATTTGTTTAAACCTTTGGAGTTTATGGGAACTCGTTATTTTTGCATAGTCATTTAAACCTGCTTTCATATCTTCAAATGCCTTAGTTTTCTTAAAAATTATTTGTTTGGGTTGTAGTAATGGTTCTCCCACCGGAGGGTTTTTGTGGATAATATCACGACGATCTGGGTCGTGAAAAAGTTAGTATCAGAGCCCTAGGTTCGTTGATCTCATCGCACCAAAACGAGTCTAGTAGAGTCTTGCGAAATGGTACAACAATGTATGAACTTTTCTTCGAGAGGTTATAGGACTTTAGGAAAAACTCATTTCTTTCTACTCCTTTGTACTATGACTTGAATCCAATTGGTATCTGGGTGATAAAATTAAGTATCTTTCCTCTTTCACACTATGGTCTAAACTAGAGCAACACAGTGGTAACACCATCGCTAGCAAGAGAGGATGTGTATAGACTACCGACAGTTGAATAGGGTCACCATTCAGAACAAGTATCCAGTGCCTCAGATAGATGACCTTTTTGACCAATTGCAAGGTGCATCAATTTTTTCTAAGATTGATTTAAGGTCTGGTTACCATCAGTTAAAGATTGAGGCGGTTAAGAATTGGGTTCGACCAAGTTCTATGATTGAAATTAGAAGTTTTGTGGGGCTTGCTAGCTACTATTGTCGCTTGTGGTAAGAGATGAGTCCAATTGGTATCTCAATGAAGTGACTAGACGTCTTGGTCACGACTGAGGGGCCCATAAGCAAAGCAAATTGGAAACTGAGAAGGTTCCAATTGGTATCTGACCCTAGAGGTGGTGTGAATGCATGGATGATCACGAATGGTCATCCGTGGAGCGAAATAATTAACTAAGAATTTGGACTTATTTGTGAGTTGTATCTTGGAAACTTTGATTGTGTTTCTGGTTGTCTTAATTAACTGCAAATGTGAAGTGGTAATTGCTTGAATATGATAAGGTGGTTATGTGCACAATAAATGTGCGTGTAAACTTTGATATGTACAATATGTTGGCCTAGTCGTTGAAGTTATGCAAGTTGTAAATACTTGAGTATCATGAAACTCGTTGTGTAAGGAAGATCTTGACTTAGGATTGCGTGAGTGTCTGGGTGTATTATGGGGATGTGTGGGTTGTGGTGTTGCATTAACATGAATGAATTGTTTCTTGTATCGTGGGATTAACTGGGGGGCAGAAAATAATTATCCTAGTTATGAGGATTATTCTAAAATTGCTTAGTAAAGTTGGGAACCTTGTGGAATTTCGAAAAGAAAAGAACCCAGAAAAATTATTGGCAGGGGTTATGTTTCTGTTTTGGTCGCTGGGGCGGGACTTTTTCTGCCAAGGTGAGGCTGCCACTGCGAGATTCCTCCCGCCAAAGCGGGACAGGGTGAAATCGAATCTCAGCCCTGTCTCTCCTATTTTCTTAGTCATAATTATGGACCCCGAATAGTACCCGAACTAACCCCCACGATCTAGTTCAGTGTTCAGCAATCGAATATAAGTTATAAGGTGTGTTAAAATTATAGAGAACCTGAGCATATATGAAGGGAATGAACGAGGCTGTGCAGGCTGGGGAAATGGTAATGTAGGTAGAGGAGTAGTGCAGCAAGGCAAGGAAGTTGCCCATCAAAAGGACAGGGCTCAGTTTTATGTTTTTCTGGGTAAGACCAAGTTTGAGGGTGTGATGCACTGGTCACAAGAGCTACTCTTCTCAGTGTCAGATGTCTTTTGTTTTATTTGATCCGGGTTCTACTCATTCGTATATATCAGTTCCATTACCTTGAGATTTTATGTGGTTTGTTATATACTTGATGCCCCCATCCATGTTTCTACCCTAGTTGAAGAGTCAGTCATAGTCACCCATGTATATGGTGTTGTCCTGTTGTGTTTATGGATTTTCTGAGTTGGGTTGATTTGGTTATGTTGGATATGACTGACTTGATATAATCTTAGGCATGACTTGGTTGTCCCTCTATTATTCTGGGCTTAATTGTAATACTAAGTCGGTAACTCTAGAGAACCCGGGTAGGGAAAAGTTAGAGTGGGAAGGGGTACAAGCCGAAGTCAACTAAGGTCATATCTTTCGTGCAGGGTAGGAAACTGGTAGGGCAGGATTGTTTGACGTATTTGGCTAATGTTTGGGATGTTGAGGCTGAATCCCCCTCTATTGAGTCTATTTTTATGGTCTCAGAATTGAGAGAGCTTAAACTCAAATCCAAGAGCTTCTTGATAAAGGGTTCATCCGTCCTAGTGTTTCCAAGTGGGGTGCTTATGTCTTGTTTGTTAAGAAGAAAGAGGGTAGTATGAGGACTGATGATTTTATCTTAATCCACAAGGGAGTGGATTAATACAAAAATGACAAGCTTATGGATAAAGAAAGTCCCAAAGAGTCTACTTGGGTGAAGGAAATTGAAGTATTTTAGTAAGAAAGTACGTATAAATTAGGTTAGTCCTCTGAGCTTGATGAGTATACCTGAGTTTGAGGTGTCGTGTTGATGAAAGATTGGCTTAGTAGTGATAGTCAAGACTAACTGAGCAAAATGGTAATAAGAGTTCATGGTGGATTGTGATGGGATGCAAATATATAATGAGAATGTTGATTGAGCAGATTTTTTATAGTAATTATGACTTGAGAGTATCTAAAGGTTGTGGTTTTCTAAAATTTGGTGAGTAACGTGGTTGTATGAAAAGTTTTAAGAGATGGTGGGACACTATTCGATTAAAAATTAAATAACTAGAGTCATAATGAAGAAAAATAGTTGGAGGTAGTACATCCTTTAGAAAGAGGCGAGGGCAAGAATATTTTATTTAATTTCAAAGGCTAAAGAGATATCTTCAGAGGGGTAGATAATAGGGTTCAGAGACGCGTGATTTCATTATTTTGTTGTGACTATGGTAATAGTGTCATGGGTCCATTAGATAGGTTAAAAACTATTGAAAAAAGGACTTGAGAAAGGATTGTGCAGACATTAGCTTGAGAGTGATGATAAGTGCTTTGTTTTTGTTTTCGAGTCTAGTAATGAGTATGATTGAAATTTTAGCAAAATATATTGTAAGATTGATGGAGATGAGGTCGATGATAAGCGAAGATCCATGATTGCATAAAAATCATCAAGGTATAGCCTAATGTTGATAGATAAAGGGATTGTGTTATGAGTTACGATTATGATTTTTCATTGTATGTCTACATTCGTGGTGATATATTTGTCGAGGTACGAATTTGTAACAAGAGAAATGATCAATTGTATCAGATAGTGAACCTTTGAATGGATTTACACTTTGTTTGAGTAGTAAAGTTTATTACTTTTGATTGTTAAATAATCTAAGAAAGGTTTTCATTTAAAAAGTATTGGTTTATAATAAGGTAAATGGTCGGAGTGTTTATGATGGTTGTTAGTATTGTGAGTATGATTCACTAGCTATGCTCTCGTGTTTTTTCACTTTTGCGGGTGGATCTCTAGTGGTGGATCAGGGGTACCAAATCCTACAATGTTCTCTTGGTTGAATCGCAAGATTGGGAAGATTTGGTTATTTCGAATGACATAAATTGCTGTTGTTTTGGAGTTGTTAAAGTATTTTAGTGGTTCCACATGTACCACCTTGTTTCTGATAATTTATAGAATAGCTACCATGCGTATTTATGGTTGTCCAGTAATCTTTCTATTTCATCTTGTCGTCGAGGTCATGTATCGATTATGTGTGGTTGAATGTGGGGATCATTGAATCCAATTCTAGAGGTAATTTATAATTAATAACTCTAGCATTTCGATAGTGTTGTTGGAGGGTTTGTATGCTTGGGCATATCCCTCGATGAGTATTTGATGACTAAAGATCAAATTTTTATAAGTTACACTCATAGAAATTTGGGTTGTGAGATAGAGATGTTGATAAGAACTATGATTTTCTAGGTATTATGATTGTGTGTTGGTTGGTTCAGGTTCACCTCTAATTGTGTCGAGTTTTGATTTACGATTTTTTCATGGTTGTGTGAGAAAGGATTCGTCCTGATGTTTATGTCAAGATCCTTGATAACATGTGGCAGACATTTGTACGATCAATTTTGGTGGTTGTTGGGAATCATTTTGTTGATTAGTTAAGTTTACATATAACAATATTTATCACTCGAGTGTTGAGATGACTTCATTGAGGCATTATAAGGGAGGATGTGTAGATATTCAATTGGTTGGTTTGAGGTTGGAGATATGAAACCATCAGGGGGTAATGAGATTCGGTAAGAAGGGCATGCGAGACAAGTATCCCCAGTTATTCGACGATTCAGACACTACTTTACCCTTACTTTAGCCAGTCTTTCCTAGTTGATCACTCGAAAATGAGTGATGGGTAAATTGGTATATATTGTAACGACTTCATTCCGTCGTTAGGGAAAAGTCAATGGGGAAAGAATTGGGGCTAGAAAACTTTTTCGTGTATCTCCTATACAGGGTAGTTTCTTGTATCTCCTCATTCTTATGTCTGAATAAAAAAAAATTAAAGGAATAAGTAATCCGATGACAACTCCTTTTAATAGCATTATAGATGAAGTTCATGTGAATCTTGTAGATCATGATAAAAAGAATGTTATTGAGATGGTTGGTTAGCTGAAGTATTTTAAAAATAAGGTGACATCTCTAAAAATGTTAGATAAAGAACCAGAGGCTATAAGTTCTATATAACATTTTTAGAGATATCACCTTTTTAGTTAAAAGACTTTAGCAAATCAGTCATCTTAGTGACATTCTCTTTGTCGTGATCTACAAGCATCACATAAACTTCATCTATCATGTTATTAAAAGGAGTGTAATCGGATTACTTATTTCTTCAATTTTATTATATTCACACATAAGAATGAGAAGATACAAGAAACTATTCTATATAAAGGGCTGAATTTATAAGATAAACACATATGTTTTGGTAAATTTTTCAATTCAAGATCTAATGTTGGGTTCACATTCCCCTTGAAGCCTATTTATATTAGGAAAATGTGCAAATTTTGTATTTGTCACACCTCGAGCCTACCCCCTGGACATGACCGACACCCGAGAACCATTTTTGGTCCCCAAGAAAATCCTTGGCATTACTTAATACTCAGCAGATGACTTACACAACAACACAGGACCTCAAATGCAATGTTTTACTCATGAGGTCTCATTAACAAAATAATTTAACTCAAATTGTCTGAAATACTCAATTAAACATAAGTACTTAGCTCAAAGTCTTTAAAACATCAACAAGGGAAATGAAAAAGAATCCTCCAAAATACTACTATCTATGAAGCCTCTAATACGATGATGGAAATCGTGACAAGACCCACGATATCCTAACAAACTAGAAATGATATATGAAAGCAAGGAGGCTCACAAAAACAAAATGAATTGCAAGTGGAATAAACAGAGCGCCTGTTGATGACCCCGAACACACGTAACTATATCATGAAAAGTTGTAGGTCGAATGAAATCAGTAAATTGAATGTACGAGCATGTAAGGGGAACACTGAAAACAAGTGCGTGTCTGTGTATATATATATACGTCAGGACCAAGACCATTGTGAGTGACACCCACACTAACACTCCGGTGGGAGAACCACTCATACAATCCAAACCAAGCAACTAAAGCACTAACTAAGGCATTTAAGTCAAATACTAAGGAAAAAAAAGAGAGTTCCCATAAACTCTAACAAAAGTCTAACAATAATAAACTAACAATGCGGAAGAATAACCTAGAACCTGAAAGTCAATGTACCAAAACATCTAACAATGAACCAAGTCTAAACAAGAAGGGATACAACCCCAAGCTAATGAACAAATCAACTAAATAAAACAATTGTCTAAGTCCGGAAATGTTGGACATAGACAAAAGAGAATCCCATGGATGCCCGGAAGAATTGGCTCACCCATAAATCTGAAGCGACGATCACTCATCTTTTAAGCAAGGTCTGTCGGTAGCCGCTCGAAGATGCCCTGTATTCAACAAAAATAAGAGCAAGTGTAGTATCACTACACAACCACAATGTACTGGAAGGATTACGCGGCCATCCCATTAAGTGACACGTAAGCAAGTCAAGACAACACTATAATCACATGCATATATATCAACATATACATAATTATCAACATTTGTGGAGAACGAGCAACTTCACATTTTATATCAAATCATTGGTCCTCTCATGGAACCCAAACCCAAACAGTTAGCATGCCGGAACGTGGCAACCGATAACATATTTATGCCGAAACGTGGCAATCGATCCAAGTTAGTTATGCCGGAACGTGACAATCGATCCCATTCACACACCACAATGACAATCATAATCACAAGCATATCTTCAAGATCATACATTTAAGTCATTATTTCAGGACAATCATCATTCATCTATCTCATTTACAATAAGTGTGATTAATAATGCAACATTCATATACATACATGTATCATAATGAAGCAAGAACAAACAAAGATCACACAATCATTGAATCACAACCAACACCTACCTCGAAACAAGATTGAAACCCTAAGAAACTTGATCCTTCCCTTTTCGGATTCGTTTCACTTGTTCTTGGTCTACAAACAATCAATACAGTACGGGAATCAACAAACAATCACTAATTACCCGAATAAGGAACCCTAGATCAAACCCATGATCCAAATTATTTAAATTAGGGTTGTTTCCACCATAAAATCTATAACAAAACCCTCCCCCATCAATATTCACCTATTCTATTACGTTCTACGGATCGAAAAAGTGGATTAGGGGAGTAAAAAGCTTACCTCTAGCCTCAAGAATGGTGAAAAACAAGTAGGAGTTGCCTGGGGTTTGTTCCGTAGCTCTAAAAGTAAAAAATGTATAATAAGGTCGTTTAGGGGGTTATTAACGACCTTAAGTCGCATCGAGCACGCCACAACGGCCCTCATCCAGTTGTGGCGGCCCCACTAGAGAGACATAATTCCCGCTAGGGTGGCTTGCACGAAACCAGTGAGCTAATTAAAGAATTCCAAAATTCCCATTTCACAACAGTCCTCTAACCAACAATGATAAGAAAATACCCTTTATGCTAAGATCGATTTCGGGAGTTCTACTCACCTGAATTAAATTTCGTAAAGTTGTACGGATTTCTTAATTAGTTATGTAACTACTCATATAATCAAAATCATAATTAACTTCCCTAATTGTTACAAGATTTCCCTACACCTTAGAGACTCCGATTTCGTTCAAATCTGGACTAGGTTGGGAAAATTCAAATACTACGAAAAAGTTTTCCAGCCCCAAATTTTCCCTGTTGGCATTTCTATAATGATGGGTGTAGGTCTTTATAATAGATTCCAATTTACCCATCACTCGTCTCTGAGTGACAATCATAGGAAAAATAGGCTAAGGAAGGAATGAAGTAGTACTTGAATCGACGAACAATTGGGGATACTTGTCTCGCTTGTCCTTCTCAGTTTCCTAAGTAGCTTCCTTTACTGGACGATGCTTCCATTGAACTTTCACGGAATTAATCTCCTTGGTCATCAACTTGCGCACATCACGATCAAGAATTGCAATCCGTTTCTTCTCATATTGAAGGTCCTTGTCTTACCCAATTGAGTCCCACTTAATGATATAATCCCCTTCACCATGATACCTTTTCAACATGGATAAATGCAATACCAGATGAACAATCAATAGATTAAAGGTAAAGCCAATCTATACGCCACTGGTACTACACATACAAGAATCTCAAATGGATCAATGTATCTAGGACTTAGCTTACCCTTCTTACCAAACCTCATCACCCCTTTCATGGGTAATACCTTAAGAAGCACATTTTCACCAGATTGAAATGCCATGCCTCTTACCTTATGATCCGCATAGTTCTTTTGTCTACTCTGGGCTGCTAGAAGCTTAGCTTGAATACTCCTCACCTTATCTTGAGCATCCTTCACTAAATCAACCCCCAAAGGTTTCACATCTCCAGCCTCAAATCATCCTATGGGTGATCTACATCCTCTCCCATAGTGTGCCTCGAATGGTGCCATATCTATGCTAGAGTGATAACTATTATTATAAGACAATTCACACAAAGGTAAGAACTTATCCCAATGCCCTCCAAAATCAATCACACATGCCCTCAACATGTCTTCTAACACTTGAATGTTCCTCTCTTATTGCCCGTCTGTTGTGAATGTAAGGCTATACAAAAAGTGAGTTGTGTGCCCAATTCATCATGCAATTTCCTCCAAAATTTGGATGTGAATTGGGTACCACGGTCTGAGATGATCGAAAGGGGCACCCCATGCAACCTCATTATCTCTTTAACATACACCTTAGCCAATTGTTCAGTATTATAATCTATTCTTACCGGAATAAAATGGGCTGACTTAGTCAATCTATCAACCACTACCCAAATAGAATCAAACTTCCCCAAAGTCTTGGGAAGACCAACCACAAAATCCATGGATAATTTTTCCCACTTCCATTCCGGAATTGACATTCTTTGAAGTAAATCGGCAGGCCTTTGATGTTCATATTTCACTTGTTGACAATTTTGACACTTCGCCAGAAACTCCGCTATATCTTTCTTCATCCCCGACCACCAATAAATTCGCTTCAGATCTCTATACATCTTGGTCACACCTGCATGAATAGAATATTGTGAACCATGAAACTCTACCAACAATTTCTTAATCAAGTCATCTACTCTAGGAACACATATTCTCCCTTTAAAATTGAGCACACCATCCGCATCAAGAGTGGCCTCTTGTGCTTTACCAATCACGGTCTTCTTTGTAAGTTCCTCCAAATTCTCATCCTCAAATTGTTTGGCCTTGATCTCTTCAATAAAAGTGGCTTTTACTTCAATACTAGCTAATACCCCACCTCTTTCTGAGATGCCCAATTGCATGAGTTTCGACTCCAAGGTCAGAATATCCTTAGCCAAAGGTCGTTTGGTTGCACTCAAGCAAGCTAAACTACCCATACTCACCGCTTTCTGACTCAAAGCATCTACCACCATATTAGCCTTGCCTGAATGGTATTGAATGGTGACATTATAATCTTTAAGTAACTCAATCCACCTTAGATGTCTTAAATTCAGATCTTTTTGACTGAACACATGTTGCAAACTACGAAGATTGGTAAACACGTCACACTTCATAGAATAAAGGTAATGCCGCCATATCTTAAGAACAAACACCACCGCTGCCAATTTCAAATCATGTGTTGTATAATTCCTCTCATGCACCTTCAATTGATGCGAGGCATAAGCTATAACATTCTTATCCTGCATCAACACAACACCCAACTCAGAATGTGAAGGATCAGAATAAACAAGAAAATCTTTACCTTCCACCGGTAATGCTAGAATAGGCGCGGTGGTCAAGAGAGTCTTGAGCCTTTGAAAGCTCTCCTCGTATTTTTCAGTCCATTCAAATGGTATCTTCTTTTTGGTCTAAATACTCAAGTGAGTGGAAATAGAAGCAAAATTCTTCACAAATTGACAATAATAGCCGGCGTGCCCCACAAAACTCCTAACTTCAATCACAGAGCTAGGCCGTACCTAGCTCTTAAGTTCCTCAATATTTTGAGGATCTACCATTACCTCTTCTTTTGAAACTACATGCCCCAAAAATGCTACTAATTTCAACAAAAATCCACACTTCGAAAATTTAGTATACAATCATTGCTTCCCAAGAATACCCAAAACAATACAAATATAGTTGGCATGCTCTTCCTCACTTTTCAAATAAACCAAAATATCATCAATAAACACTATAACAAAAGAATCAAGAAATGGCTTGAACACCTCATTCATTAAACTCATAAAAGCTGCAGGTGCATTGGTCAAACCAAAAGACATAACCAAAAACTAATAGTGCCTATAACGAGTTCTAAATGTCGTCTCAAGCACATTTTGTGGCCTAATTTTATATTGATGGTAACCTGATCTTAGATCAATCTTAGAGAAAACCGCTGCTCCTTGCAATTGGTCAAAGAGATCATCTATTCGAGGCAAAGATTACTTAATTCGAATAGTGACTCTATTCAATTTCTGGTAATCTATACACATTCTCATACTATCATCCTTCTTCTTAACAAATAAAACTGGAGCACCCCATGGAGAAGCACTAGGGTGAATAAATCCCTTATCAAGAAGCTCTTGGATTTGAGCCTTAAGCTCTCTTAATTCTGCCTGAGCGAGGAGATATGGAGGGATAGAAATGGGGCACGTACCAGGCTCTATATCAATGAAAAAATCTACATTTCTATCCAAAGGCATACCATGTAAATCATTAGGAAACACTTCACTAAATTCAGAGACCACAGGAATTGACTCAATGCATGGAGCCTCAATCTCAACATCCCTAATATGAGACAAATAAGCCAAACAACCCTGCTCCACTAATTTACTAGCCTGAATGGAGGATATAATCTTAGCTTGCTTAATCTTATACATCTCTTCTCACTCTAATTTTTTCCTTCCCAAATTTTCTAGAGTTACAAACTTAGTATTACAATAAAGGACAACATAATAGGGGGACAACCAAATCATGCCTAAGTTTTGTAAAAGTTAGTCATATCTAGAATCACCAAGTCAGCCTAAGTCTGATAACCTATAAACAAAATAGGACAAGCACGATAGACATGGGTAACTACAATTAACTCTCCAACTAGGGTAGAAACATGAACAAGGGAATCAAGAATATCACAAATCATATCAAAATCTGAGGCAAATCTCACAGATACATATGAATAAGTAGAACCCAATCAAATAACACATTAGCCATCCGGTCACAGACAAGAATAGTACATGTGATCACCGTGTCGGACACCTCCGCCTCATTTTTGCCCGAAAAAGAAAAACAATGAGCCCTATCATCTTGATGAGCCACTTCCCAGCTTGGTTGTGTGTTACACCTACGTCCGTTACCATTTCCTTTACCTCCACGGCCTCGTTGATTACCTCCTTGCCCACCCTATGGACGTCCTTTACCATTACTACTATTCCCCATAGGTACAATTACTCTAGAAGGCTTCTGCGTGGAATCTAGCACACAAGGATGGGGACAATCTCTCTTCATATGCCTAGGTTCTCTACAATTGTAGCAAGTACGATCAAAATATGGTCTGTCACCCGTCGAAGGCGCGACTCCCTGGCTATCTTGAAAATTATAAGATGAAGTTCCCGAGTAGTTACCAATAGAGGCAGGCATAGCAGATTGAATTGGCTTGGCCTTCTGGACCCCTTGGAGTAAGAAACTTGAAAGTTACCCAGGTTCTTGGCCCTTTCTGCCCATGCCTTAGCTTGACCGTCATGCCTCACCCCCTCCACTATCTTAACATAGTCTTTTACCTCATTAAAGCTCCTCCCTACAAAACTCATATGGATAGATAATACTTGCAACTCAGTATTTAGTTCCCTAATAAATAATCGGATCCTCTCCTCTTCAGTATTCACCAATTGAGTAGCATATCTAGACAAAGCATGGAACTTGGCCTCATAAGAAACCACACACATACCACCTTGCTCCAAAGCCATGAACTCATCCTTCTTGCAATCTCTTAAAGTTCTAGGCACATATTTCTCTAAAAAGAGAGCATGAAATTGAATCCAAGTGAGTGGAGGTAAAGTTGAAGATTTGCATTCCATGTAAGCTCTCCATCAGTGCTTAGCCTCACATTGAAGTTGAAAGGACACAAACTCAACCCCATGTTGATGGACAATTCGCAACTTTTTAAGCCTCTCGTAACAATCTAAGATGAACTCATAAGCATCCTCACTTTCGGAACTAAGAAACACACGAGGCTTTAGCTTTAGAAACTTAGTCAATATTTCATGCTCATTACTAGTCATAACAGAACCCAACAAAGGATGGAAGAAAGCATCATTACCTCCAGTCCCACCCACCTTAGGAATAGTGCTAGCAACAGGAGTGTTAGTAGGAGCTTTAGTTGCTTGAGCAGAAGGAAGCACTCCAGGACCAACCAACCTTTTAAAAAATGACATGATCTGTCGAGCTAACACAGGTCTATGAGGGGAACTTCGGTAGTCTCAGCCTGCACCTCTTCCTCTTGTCCAACCTCATCAACATCAACATTCTCCCCTTCAATCTCTTCATGATACGCAGGAAGGTTTTCATTTACATGAGCATTCTCAATCGGTACCTCATTCAAAGCAGGAGCTACTCTCCCACGGTCTCTACCCCTAGCTCTTCATCTACCCCTGCCTCAACTGCGACCTCTCGCTGCATATTCCTCAGCTGGAGCATTGACGGGAGCTACGGGCCTGACGCCATTATACCTAGTATAAACCATATGTGGACATAAGATTGAAGGAGGTTAGATACCAATTTGAATCGACATATACTAATTTGAATGAAGTTATAGCACGAAGGAGACAAGAGAAAAATAGAGAGATTTCCTAAAGTCCTATAATATCTCAAAGAAAAGTAAAGGCGTCCCGTACTGTTTCGCAATACTCTACTAGACTCGTTTTGTTGCATCAAGATCAACGAACCTAGGTTGTGATACCAACTTTGTCACGACCCAGACCATCGTGATTGGCACCCACACTAACACTCCGGTGGGAGAACCACTAATACAATCCAAGCCAAGCAACTAAAGCAATAACTAAGGCATTTAAGTCAAATACTAAGGAAAGAAAAATGAGTTCCCATAAACTCTAACAAAAGTCCAACAATAATAAACTAACAATGCAGAAAGATAACCTAGAACCTGAAAGTCAATGTACCAAATCATCTAACAATAAACCAAGTTTAAACAAAAAGGGATACAACCCCAAACTAATCAACTAATCAACTAACTAAAATAATTTTCTATGTCCAGAAATGGTGGACATAGACGAAAGAGAATCACATGGAAGCCCGAAATAATTGGCTCACCCTTGAATTCGAAGCGACGATCACTGATCTCCTAAGAAAGGTCAGTTAGTAGCCGCTTGAAGATGCCCTGTACTAAACAAAAATAAGAGTAAGTGCAGTAACAGTACACAACCACAGTGTACTATTAGGATCACGCGGCTATCCCACTAAGTGCATCATAAGCAATTCAAGACAACACTATAATCACATGCATATATATTAACATATATAATATTATCAACATTTACGAACAACGAGGAACTTCACATTTTATATCAAACATTGGTCCTCTCATGGAACCCAAACCCAAACAGTTAGCATGTCGAAACGTGGCAACCGATCCCATTCACACACCACAATCACAATCACAAGTATATCTTCAAGATCATATATTTAAGTCATTATTTCATGGTAATCGTCATTCATCTATCTCATTTACAGCAAGAGTGATCAATAATGCAACATTCATATACATACACGTATCATAATGAAGCAAGAACAAAAATACATCACACAATCATAAAATCACAACCATCACCTTCCTCAAAACAAGCTTGAAACCCAAAGAAGCTTGATCCTGTGCTTTTCGGATTCGTTCCACTTGTTCTTGGTCTACAAACAATCAATACAACACGGGAATCAATAAACAATCACTAATTACCGGAATAACTAACAATTCTATGAACCCTAGATCAAACCCATGATCCCAATTATCCAAATTAGGGTTGTTTCAACCATAGAATCTATAACAAAACCCTACCCATCAATATTCAGCCATTCTATTATGTTCTGAGGATCGAAAAATAGATTCGGTGAGTGAAAAGCTTACCTTTGGCCTAAAGAATGGTGAAAAATGAGTATTAGTAGCCTGGGGTTCGTTCCATAGCTCTGGAATTCAAAAAAATGCATATTAAGGTCATTTAGGGGTTTATTAACGACCTTAAGTCATGTCGAGCCAGCCAAAGCGGCCCTCACCCCGCTGTAGCGGCCCTTCCAGAGCGACATAATTCCTGCCAGGGTGGCTTGCAAGGAACCAGTGAGCTAATTTAAGAATTTCAAAATCCCTATTTCACAACACACCTCTAACCAACAACGATCAGAAAATACCCTATACGCTAAGATCGATTCAGGGAGTACAACTCGCCTGAATTTAATTCCGTAAAGTCGTACGGATTCCTTAACGAGTTATCTAATTACTAATGTAATTAAAATCATAATTAAATTCCCTGATTGTTACTGGATTTCCCTAAACCTTCAAGACTCCGATTTTGCCCAAATCTGGAGTAGGTTGGGATAATCCAAATAATACGAAAAAGTTTTCCAGCCCCAAATTTTCTCCCGTTCGCATTTCTATAACGACGGGAGTAGGTCGTTAATTATATAACCTTAAAAGCATGAACTCCTAACTTGAATGTTAAAATACTATAATATCCCTAACTTAGGTGGTGACTGTTATTTTTCCAAAGAGTTTTGACTTTTTCAAAGCGTTGTGACTTCTCGGAATGGTCATAACTTTTCAGATAAGACATAAAAACATTTGTTCATATTACCTTTTGTTGACTATAAATAGAGGCGTTTCGTCTCATTTTTTAACCACAAATTTTTTTAATCTTCTACTCTTCTTCTTGCATTTTAATTTTTTTTGCTGTGATTTATTTTCGTTGAGTGAATTCGAAGTGTAGCGGAATATGAGGTACCATTATTCTGATGAAGTAAGTCATTTTATCCTAAGAGAGTATATTCCATAACCTCGAGTACTTGAGAAAAATAATTTTGATGATATAATAATTATTTTTTTGCTTGATATCTACATTAGTATATAATGTTCCAATATACGAAGTTAACATGAGGTTGTCTAAATTTATTTGTTTTTGTTAACAATTTCTCTTGTGATGTAGATATATGCTTCTGAATATCTTTTTCTAAAATTTAGAGAATTGTCACGATTTGTTTTTGATGCTCAAGACAAGGAATGACTTTATTCATCAATGTTACTTATCTGATTTAGACTCTGAGAAAATTTGCTTGAAAATAGTTATTACTATATAAACATTGCCCGTTTGTTTTACTTATTTACTATTTCTTAATATTTCAGTATTTTGGACGAAGAAAAGTTCATATGACTTGTAATAATATCAGTTGAAGTTTGTATTAATTTAATTTATATTATTTATTTAATAGCTAATTTTATGAGATAAATGTTTTCATTAATGAAAATATATATTTATATTTGAGTAAGTATTTGTATTTAAATTAAAGTATTATATATATCACAAATGTATTATAAAGTTAACAAGGTATTCTTAGTTTAAAATATATTATTTTAAAATGTTTCGAGTTCTTTGATTTTGAAAAAAAATCGAAATAAATGTGAAAATATGTAAATATATAAAATATAGTTGTTCTCTTCACATTTCATATGTCATCAAAATAATTTAATGTGAAATACACATGCAAAGAATATCTGGTTAGATAACATTTGTAACACCCCGCTATTTGAAAGAACTAGAATTAGAAATAAGCGTTTTTTTTTGGAAATAATCAAATTTGGAAAGTTTGACCAAGTTAATCTAAGTACGGGTTTTGGGTAAACTTCAAACGACTATAACTCCTAGTTCAGGATGATTTCGGTATGCTACAAGATACCGTAGGAAATATCTTTGGTTTATCTTTCCAACGCGGCCGAGTTTGCTCAATTTCGAGTTTGTATGAGGAAGATATGCCCATTCAAAGTTTGGCTTTCTAGATAAGGAAATTCAAAACCGGATTTTGAAGGGGTATTTTGGTCTTTTCCATGCCCAATTACTTAAATCCATTTTTAGTAAATTATTTGGGGTCTAAACTGAGTTAGTTCAGTTTACGCGATTAAAAATTATTCTAGCGCTTTGAGAGAAGAGAAAGGATGAGAAAAGAGGAGAAAAGTCAAGGCGTTCTTGGATATTTCTTGCGGAATAGAAGTCGTTTCGACAAAGGTTGATCCCTAAAGAGGTATGTGAGACATTCATAAAGTTGGGTTCATTCACACACGTGCCAAACATGTTTATTTCAGCGTGAAGTCGTCCTAAAAAGATTCGAAGTTTGAATGTTCTTGATGTGTCTTCTTGAATTGGTTTCCTTCCTCAATTTGGGTTGAGATTGAGAAGTTTCTTGAGGTTATAGTTTTGTTTATTTGAATTGTTTGAGTTAGATTCTTGTGTACATATACTGGGTATCTAAATCTAAAGAGATTTTGAGAAAAGGAATCGAATTTAGGCAAACTGGGTTTAGAAAACGAAGAAGGAAAAAGTTGGGAGAATCTGGAGGCCCAGTCCACATCGCAGACATGCCCACAATTTCACAAAAAATTCTCCGCGTCGTGGACCGTTCTGCCTCAAAATTTATTTCGCGACCAAATATTTAAATGCAACTCCGCATCAGAGACTTTCTTTCAGACGTGATTTCTTGATTGTTTCTCATGTTTAACTATCTAAAAATACCCCTAAACATCACGAGATCTTCTCTATCACATATCACAATCCTTGAATCCATAAATTCAAATTCAAGGAAAGTTAAGAGCTAAGTCTAGAGAGTTCTTCAAGTCATTTTAAGAAGTCTTTTACAAGCCTTTTAAACTTGTTTTTAAGACTTAGGCATTGAGTTAAGTAAGAGTAAGGGTAAAGTTCATTTCTTCAAGATATTATATGGGAACTAACTATTCCCAAGAGTTAAAATGTTTTCACATTTAAACAATAAAGGAAACATTGATTTCCCGGAGTGCTTTTAAGATAGTTTTTGAGTAATAATCTCAAACCACAGAAAGAGTTATGTTTTCAAACATATGAGTTGAGCATATTTTGGGAGTAGCATTAAGGATCAATATGGGGACGACTTCATAAAACTCAAAAGTCTCCATAAACCATGTAGCCATCATGGGTAGAAAGGGTCATACTTTTTAGATGATCCATAAATGCTTTTTAGTATAGACTAGTGGATTCACTTAGTTGAGGTGTTCTATATCGGCAAGTTATAGGACAGTTCTACCATCGTGGGCGAGATGTTGTACCATCATGTAGCTCATAGTGATGGTTGTCGGTTAGAGAAACTCCCACGAAAGTATATTACTTTATTATATATATGCATTGAGTTGTTATTGTATTTTTCAATACATTGAGTTGCTACCTACTATTTAAATGCTTTATATAAATTGCATCTTAACTGTTGTTTATTTATGCATTGAGTTGAGTATACATCAGTTGAGTAAAGCTGAGGTAAGTGTGTTTTTTTCAGAATTCAGTTGAAGCTTATGTCATGTTTAGTTTTCCCCTCGCTTGTTCGTACATTCAATTTACTAATGTTATTTTATCTGCATCGTCTCATGATGTAGATATAGGTAATCAGTATCAGTATTCAGTGCCTCATTTATCCAATCGATCACTCAGAGTCAGTTGGTGAGCCTCCTTGCTTTCCAGAGGATCCTTTTGGTTATGTTTTGCTTTATGCTTTGTTAATTATAATTTTTAGGATGATCGGGGGTCTGGTCCCGACATCCCCCTTCGTATTTATAAGCTTCAGAGATAGTCCGTTATTAGTTGTTTAGTCTTGCAGTTGAGTTGTTTTACTATAAGAGTTGAGTTGCCACTTTGTCTAAGTTGAATCTTTCTCCTTAAACGTTCTAAGTTTATTTGAGACAGTTGTTTTATAATGCATATGATTTCTTTAATAATGCATAAAGTATTCTGCTTAGAGTCTAGCCCTTCGCTTGGAACCAGCAATGGTTCCCGAGTGCCAGTCCCTCCCAGGGTGTAGGCTCGGGGAGTGACAAATTTGGTATCAGAGCACAGATTTCAATAGTCCTAGGAAGTCTATGAAGCCCTATTTGTAGAGTCTTAGTTATCGGTGTGAAGCGCACCACATCTATAATTAGGAGGCTGCAATATTTTAGGAACTATCTCACTTCTTTCATACTCATTTTGTGCGATAAAGTGTATCTCTATAAAAGTTTCTTTCAAAGTCATGCTTGCACGTGTCTTTCAGATCATGCCTCTATGAAGAGCTATCCGAGGTTGTCCTGCTAGGAGAAATGTTGAGGAACAAGGGGTACCCAATGCACCTGAAGTGCAACCCCAAGGAGAGGTCACCAATAGTGAATTATGGGAAGCCATCTGAATGTTGAGCTAAGTTGTGACCAACCATGTGGGACAAAGAGGGTTTCAACATGATGTAGCTAATATGCCTAGGATCCACGAGTTTCTAAGGATGAATCCTCCAAGTTTCACTGGTGCAAGCATCACTGAGGATCCACAAAATTTTGTTGAAGAGCTTCAGAAGGTCTTCGAGATTATGCATGTCACCGATGCTGTGAAAGTGCAACTATCTGTATACTAACAGAAGAGTGTTGCTAGAATTTGGTTCGATTAATGGAAGAAGGGTAAGGCTGAGGGTGCACCGAATTTGAGTTTGGCTATGTTTGAAGAGGCTTTCTTGGGCGTTACTTTCCCCGGGAACTGAGAGGAGCAAAGGTATGAGAATTCCTTACCTTTAAGCAGGAATCTATGAGTGTTCATGAGTACTATCTGAAGTTCACTCAACTTTCCTGTTATGCTACGAAGATGGTTGCATATATGAGGATTAGGATGAGTCTGTTTTTTGGTGGTTTGTTTCGTCTCTCACGTAAGGAAGGTAACGCTATGATGTTGATAGGTGATATAGACATAGCGAGGCTGATGATTCATGTGCAGCAGGTTAAGGAGGATAGTTTGAGGGATAGAGTATAGTTCAGAAACAAAAAGACTAAGACATTTGGGAATGAGTCTGTGCAACAGAAAAGTAATTCCAACCAGGCATCCTCCATCAAAAGATAAAGGGACCTGCTCCATCATCTGCTAGTGCACCTGTGCAAAGAAACAAAGGTGAGTACAATTGTCAGAATTCCCAACAATTCAGAGATAGACCTGCACAGTGTCCAGGTAGTGTGGCACAAAGAGGTAACTAGGATCCTTCATATGCTAAGTATGGTAGAAATCTCCCTGGAGCATGTCGTGATGGCACCACTGGTTGTTTCAAGTGTTGACAAGAGGGTCAGTTCATGAAAGAGTGTCCAAAAAACAGGAATAACAGTGGGAATAAAGGCAATATAACCCAATCTTCTTCAGTTGCTCCACCAGATAGGGCTTCACCTAGAATAGCTACTTCAGGGACTGGCAAAGGAGCAAACTGTCTATATGCTTTCACTAGTCGACAAGAGCAAGAGGATTCTCCAGACATTGTCACTTGTATGATCCAAGTCTTCAACTTTGATGCTTATGCTTTGTTAGATCCAGGAGCGAATTTATCTTTTGTGACTCCATATGTTGGAATGAAATTTAATGTTCTTCCTGAGATACTTCTTGAGCCCTTACGTGTTTCTACACCAGTTGGTGAGTCTATTCTAGTTGAGAGAGAGTCTATCGTGATTATACAATTTTCGTCAATCACAAGAGCACCATGGCTGACATAGTTGAGGTAGACATGGTAGATTTTGATGTCTTTCTAGGTATGGATTAGCTCTATGCCTGTTATGCATCAGTTGATTGTAGAACTCAAGTTGTTAAGTTCCAGTTTCCTAATGAGCCAGTAGTAGAGTGGAAGAGTTGTTCAACAGTGCCTAAGGGTCATTTCATTTCATACCTTAAGGTGAGAAAGTTAGTTTCTGAGGGTTGTGTCTATCACTTGGTCCGAGTCAATGACTCTAGTGCTGAGACACCACCTATTCAGTCAGTTTTAGTATTTAATGAGTTTCCAGAAGTCTTTCCAGATGATCTTCTTGGAGTCCCTACTAAGAGAGAGATGGACTTCGGTATAAATATTCTTCCCGATACTCATCCTATCTATATTCCCCCATATAGAATTACACCAGCAGAGTTGAAAGATTTAAAGGAGCAGTTGAAGGATCTCATAGAGGAAGGTTTTATTCGACCAAGTGTCTCACCTTGGGGCACTCTGGTCCTATTTGTAAGAAAGAAAGATGGTTCCCTTAGAATGTGTAGAGATTATCATCAGTTGAACAAGGTTACCATCAAGAATAAGTATCCTCTTTCGAGAATTGATGATCTTTTTGATCAATTTCAGGGTGCCACTTGTTTTTTGAAAATAGACCTCAGATCAGGCTACCATCAATTGAGGGTAAGGGAATGTGATATTCCAAAAACAGCTCTCAGGACCCGTTATGGTTATTATGAGTTCCTAGTTATGTCCTTTGGTTTGACCAATGCTCCTGTAGAATTCATGGACCTTATAAAAAGACTGTTCAAGCCTCATTTAGATATGTTTGTTATCGTATTCATTGATGACATTCTAATCTATTCAAGGAATGAGGAAAATCATGCTAGTCATCTCAAAATAGTTTTCCAAACTTTAAAGGAAAATGAGATATATGCTAAGTTTTCTAACTGTGAATTTTGGCTTGAGTCCGTGGCATTCTTAGGACATATTGTTTTCATTGATGGTATTCGAGTTGACACTCAAAAGATAGAGGCAGTGCAGAAGTTGCCTAGACCCACGTCTTCAATTGATATTAGGAGTTTCTTGGGATTGTATGGTTATTAGAGAAGGTTCGTCGAAGGGTTTTCATCTATTTCATCCTCTTTGACTAAGTTGACTAATAAAACAATTAAGTTTCAATGGTCTAAAGCTTGTGAGAAATGTTTTCAGGAATTGAAAAAGAGGTTGATTACTGCCCAGTATTGACCGTACCAGAGGGTACGTAAGGCTTTGTGGTTTATTGTGCTGCTTCTAGAATTGGTTTGGGTTGTGTTTTAATGCAGATAGGCAAAGTTATAACTTATGCCTTTAGATAATTTAAGGTTCACGAGAGGAATTACCCAAACCATGATCTAGAGTTGGCTGCTGTAGTATTTTCTTTAAAAATATAGCATGATTATCTTTATGGTGTTCATGTAGATGTGCTCACCAATCACATGAGTCTTCAGTATGTGTTTAGTCAGAAAAAGCTTAATTCTCGACAAAGAAGGTGGTTAGAGTTACTGAATGATTATGACATGAGTATTCTCTATCACCCAGGGAAGGCTAATGTTGTTGTTGATGCTTTGAGTAAATTACCAATGGGTAGTATCGCCCATTTTGAGGAATATAAGAAAGAGTTAGAAAAAGAGGTGCATAGACTTGCACGACTAGAAGTTCGATTAAGGGATTCTGACGAAGGAGTAGTGGTGATAAATAGGGTTGAATCATCATTAGTGTCTAAAGTTAAAGAGAAACAAGACCAAGATCCTATTTTGTTTGAATTGAGGGCAAATGTTCATAAGCAAAAAGTAATGGCTTTTTAACAAGAGGGAGATGGTGTATTGAATTATCAAGGTAGATTGTGTGTACCAAAGGTGGATGAACTTCAAGAAAGAATTATGGAGGAAGCTCATAACTCCAGATATTTTATCCATTCGAGTTCCACAAAGATGTCTCATGATTTGACAGAAGTATATTGGTAAAATAATATGAAGAAGGGTATTGCTTAGTTCGTTGCTAAATGCCCGAATAGTCAACAAGTTAAAGTAGAGCACTAAAGGCCTGGTGGTATGTCTCAGAATATAGAACTTTTGGAATGGAAGTGGGAGATGATAATATAGATTTCATCACAAGATTACCAAGGTCTCGCAGGCAACAAGATTCTATTTGAGTGATTGTTGATCGAATGACTAAATCACCCCAATTTTTCTCTATAAAGACTACCCATTCAGAAGAAGATTATGCTAAGTTGTATATTCAAGAGGTAGTCAGACTCCATGGGGTTCCAGTATCGATTATTTCAGATAGAGGTGCACAATTTACTGCACAGTTCTGGAAATTGTTTCAGAAAGGCTTGGGTTTAAAGGTGAACTTAAGTACGACTTTCCATCCTTCAACAAATGGTCAAGTAGAGCGCACTATTCAGACTTACGAAGATATGTTGAGGGCTTGTGTGATTGATTTCAAGGGGAATTGGGATGATCACCTACCTCTCATCGAGTTCGCTTACAACAATAGTTACCACTCAAGTATATAGATAGCTCCTTATGAAGCCCTTTATGGGAGGCGATGTAGATTTCCTATTGGATGGTTTGAAGTTGGCGAAGTTGGGTTTATAGGACAAGACTTAGTTCATCAAGCTGTGGAGAAACTTATGATTATCCAAGAAAGGTTGAAAACAGCACAGAGTCGACAGAAATCCTACATAGATGTTAGGAGAAGGGACTTAGAGTTTGAAGTAGATAATTGGGTATACTTGAAAGTTTCACCTATGAAGGGTATAATGAGATTTCGTAAGAATGGGAAGCTTATCCCCGGTATATTTGTCCTTACAGAATATCCAATAGGATTGGCAATGTAGCTTATGAGTTGGAGCTACCACAAAAGTTATTAGCTTTCCATTCGGTATGTCATATTTCAATGTTGAAGAAGTGCATGGGTCATTTGTCATTGATCATACCAACTGAAGATTTTGGTATCAAGGATAGCTTTTCTTATGAGGAGACTCATGTTAAGATTCTAGACCGCCAGGTTCGAAAGTTGAGAACCAAGGAAGTAGCATTAGTCAAAGTTATATGGAGAAATTAGTTTGTTGAGAAAGCTACTTAGGAAGTGATTTTGATCAACGCTATCAAAGACACTTCATCCAATACTAAGCGTCAATAATCATTAAGTAGTAATAAACCCAACTAAGTGAGTTGGGGTCGAGTTCCAAGGGAGTGGTACGTATTTGAGAATCAATAGAAAAACATGAATATGATCAAGTCAATCATAGGACAAAACATTTACTAATAAAAGCATGGTTCAAGTTAAGGGAGACACAAGTGTCAAATATCAAGGGGATTTGGTTTCAACTAGCAGCTACAACAGCAAATAAGACAAAAATAATAAAGATAGACAAATGTTCTTGAGATGTGATTGGATTATGGGCTAAGGTAGACATCGGTGATTGCAATTAATAGTAAATAGTTGTAAATTAGTGAATAAACTAGACTTTAGTGGGGATAAACTTTCACTTGAACAATTTATCCTGAATCAAATTGGTTTTTTTTGAACACCAATAATAAGCAATTAAGAACAACCTAAGTTTTAGTCCATTCACTCTCTCGAGCTGACCCATGAAAACCCAATACCCATAGACCATTAAATCAGTAATTTTAGTTTTGAAACCGCTCTCTCGAGCAAGCCAAAACACGAAGGTAGAGTTGCATTTGCAACTACAACCCTTTAGATTAAGCAAGAATTACTAAATGAAATCACTTTTAAACTGCATTTACACTATCAATTAACAATACCCAGCAGCTAAATCAACTCGTAATCACACCCCAAGAATTGGGTTTTTAGCTAGACATCATAAAAGGGTAAAAATCGTTACCAAATTGTCTTTCCATATACTGGGTAAGATTAATATAGTATTTACAAAGGTCTAAGATGAAGAATCTTCAACAGCTACATCCAATTTCTTAGAAATGAAAATCGTCAAATCTTCAAAGCTAAAGAAATAAGTCTTTAAACTCAGTTCTAAGCTCTCTTCTTTGAAAACTCAACAAAAATGAAAACTTAGACAAAAATCTAATGTAAAAAGATACTAACTTAAAAATTCAAACAAGTATTTATAGTCGCCAAAAATGTAATGCGAAGGACCATTTGGCACAATAAGTCGGGATCACCGATCCACTTGGCGATCTGCCCTTTGGTCAATTCTATTGCCTTTTTTCTTTGGCCTTCAATATCTTCAAGTTCTCAAACTTTGGACGATATGGCGCTGTAGCATGGAACCGTTCGGCGACTCGCCGACTACTCATTTCTATCGCCGACTTGATTTTCTCCTCTAGGGCTTGGCACACTGGAACATTAGGCGAGACAATGGCCATTTGGTGACTCGCCTAATGGATTAGACGATCCTCAGGCCTTTTTTTCTTCGTTCTTTTAGATGCCTTGTTCTTTTTTACTCATTAGTGTCCATCCTTTGTTTCTCAATCCAAATACCTGAAAATCAAGGATTTACATCAGTTATTTTCATAAAATATGTATTTGAGGACACTAAATCTATTAAAATAAATCCCTAAATGAGTCCAAATCGTGGACTCATTAACAACCCCAACTTAAACTTTTGCTTGTCCTCAAGTAAAACTCAAGTTCAACATTTCAAAAAGGATGTCTCAAATAGTGCTACACAAAATTCAATCATGAATGCATACAAAAAGACAACTTACTCATGCAAGGATCAATTGTGCACTCAAAGATTCAAGTTATGATTCACCATTATCAAAGACCCTCAAGTTCACAATACTTGCTTCAAATGCAAGTTCAAGCTCAACAAAGGTACTCAAATGCCCTTACACAATGAATGATTCCATATTCACACACAATGGTTAACAATTTAAAGTTTCGGAAGCAAATGCAATTCTCACACTCACAAAGATGAACACAATGCATGATTTCACCCATAAGTTGCCCTTATTTTTCAATCAACAATTGTTTCGGCTCACTCAAGATCAAAAAGGTCTTTTCAAGGCTTGTAATGGGGTTGAGTACAAAGGTATGGTCATTTAGGCTCAATAGTTATAGTCCTTATGAAATGTGGTGTGAACAACACTTTCTTTCCTTTTCTTCATCATTTTCATTTGTACTCACAAGTCACACCATTATTCACTTTCCATGGACTTTTGGAAATCCCATATTTTCTTGCATTTTCACAACTTCATTTCCCAACTTTTTCATTCTTTTTCTTTTTCATTCATTTTTTTTCTTGATTTAATTTGGAGGGGTTCTATTTTTCTCAAAACCATGGCTCAAAGAGAACTTTCTTGTACTTCTTGATTTACCTTCTCTTTTCACCACACCCCCAACTTTAACTTTTGGCCTAAGTTGGCTATTCACACAAACCACAAATCATGAGGATAATGGGTAATGGATCAAGAAAGGTCACAATTCCATCAGGTTACTTCCAAGAAATGGTAAAGGCTCAAAGGGTGTTCAAATGGAGTTCACACACTCACAAGGTAGGCCAAAAACGAGGTATAATGTCAAATTATTTCACACTCTTCAAAGTTGCCTAAGATCATATCAAGAGATTGCATCACTTAGTCAATCGGACCAACAGGGAAAATTCTAGGTGTCATCACACATGGTTTATGGTAAGCTCATCACACAAGGCATTGACACAAATGTCAAAAAAGACTCCATACTTTCGCTAGTTTGTAATGTTCATCACAAGAGGCTCAATTCGAGACTTGGCTAGTCACAACGAGATGCAAAAAGTTCACATATTATCTATGCAACTTCATTTGGCCTCATCGTAGCCGTACATTTATTTTTGTTCGATTATGAGCACTATTCAAGTCATCGGTATTGATCAAAACAAATACTGAAATTTGCAAGAGAACAACCACATTCAATAAAACCAAGAGGTGGCACAATTTTTTTAGGAATGTTCCAAAAATCATTTACAATTCAAAACAAGGAGCCACAAGCTCAATCATCCATAAAAACAATGTAACACACAATTATAGCTCAAAAACCCAAATATACAAACAACCACAAAAGGTCACAAAACGTAGGCCTCACCCCACCATAAATAAAATCATTTGTCCTTAAATGCAATCAAAATAATATCCAAAAGTCAAATAAAAGTAAGATAGAGAGGGAGGTAAAGAAATGATCTTGTCTACTCAGTCACTCCATCTGTCGAGGCATCAGTGCTCGGTGCATCAATCTGGACTTGGGCATTATTGCTCGGAGTCACCTCAGAAGGAAAAGTAGTTGTAGTAGAAGCTGCCATGGACGTCTCCGTTAGTGATTTCCAAATCACTGACTGCATAATCGCTCCTCAAGATCTCGCTGATATACGTATATTCTCTTCTCCCTAATCTCTATCAACTCCTCGTCGGTCGCTTCCTCCGCCTCATCAGCTACTTACTCATCCCTATGTACATCTCCAGTGGTAGTCTGAGGAATCTCTGAAGTCTCAGGAGCATCCAAATCATGTCCAGCCTCCAGTAATGAAGTGAAGTCAATAGACTTTAGATAGTCTACGTCCTTCCTCAAATCTGATACCTCAACTTTCAAAGCCATCACCTCGGAGGTCTCCCCCTACCTGTTCTCACAAGCCTCAACTCTCATGGTGAGAGTGTCAATAGAAGTCTGAAGGAGGATCAGTGCAGCAATGATCGCACTCTTGATCATCCAAGTGATGTATCTCTCAAGTCTTGTAGCCCTCACATTAGCTGAATGGGTCAGGTGCCCCATCTTCAGAAGCATAGCCCTAGTGATCTTGGTAGGCTGGGAAGAGGCAGAAGTACCTGGGGCCTGTGAGGAAGAAGAAGGGCCAGATGTACCTGAAATTCTGGTGGCCGGAGTAGGCAAAGATGCCTCTGCAGGTATCGACTCAATATCCACTTCCGGGGATGTGTCCATTGGACCTGCCCTCCTCTTCTCAGCCTCCTCTCTAGTGTACTCGACCTTAATGCACTGGATGCCAGTGGAGGATGAAGGGGTAACCTCAAAATCTCTCGTACCCCGGGGTACTCTAGCTCGACGGCATACATATGTGATCAAAGCTGGGAAAGGTAAGGAACTCTGCCTTTGCTTGGCCCTCATGGCCATCTCCTGTTTAATAAGGAGTCCTAGTTCGATACTCCTCCGGGATATGATAGCTCCAAGGTAGGTTGCCTTAGGATGGCGTAGAATGGACTCTTTCTGGGATGGCATTATGGTACTTCTAATGAAGCGAAACCAGAAACGAGTAGCAATACTCAAATCCCTCTTCTCTATGGGGACTCCTGCCTCGATCCACCTCAGGGTGGTATCGGAAATCAAAGGAGCCAACAAGCCCTTTAAGTCATCTAAGGAGTGAGCAACATGTAATTCATCATAAGGACTTGTATAATACAGAGCTCTACCCAATATAGTGGTAATGTACTAAGTATTGCACCCAACTTCCATTCATCAGACCATAACCGACTTAATCGGTCTGAACTCGCTTGCTTTCTTCTTGATCTTCGGAACTAGGTCACCATAAGTAGTATAGAACTCTCGAATCCATGAAGGAATATAGGGTCCTTGGGGCCTGGTGAACTGCTCAAACCAGTTGAAGTGGAGGGTGTCCCTCACATCAAAGTATTTACCCTCTATCCCCTCTGTCGATAGCAACTTCTCCTCTAGGATGGTTCACAATCCATCACCCTTTAACTTGGTAAGGAGCCTGGGTGGAGGGACAACGGGTGGCACAGGAGCCACAGGAGGTGCCATAGATAGCACTGAGTCTTCTGGTGTAGGAGCTGGAGGGACTCTAGCTGAGTCTGTGTGAGATCTAGCCCGAATCTCATCCCGCTGGTACTGCAATAGCTGGTCTTCCTCAGGCTCAGATAAGGCAGCCAAGGAAGTAGTAGTCACCCTGTCAGATGTGGGCCTCTTACCCTTGCCTTTGTCTCTCGGTGAAAACTCCTGCCTTACCTTCTTTGGAGGATTTGACCCCCCTTCGTTGATTGTGATATCCTGTGCTTTTTTTCGGGGTGGCATGTCTATGTTTTTCCTCACCATATCTGCAAAAACATAAGGAAGAATTTAAAAACAATTCAATTAAATGCACAGAAAAACAATTACAGATAGACTGGCCGATCCGGTCGATGAGTTGCCTAATCACTTTGGCGAGCTATATCGAGCTCACCGACAAGATAGGATCAAAATTCTTAGAAAATTTTGGCAAGTCGACGATCGGAAGGCCTTTCGATGAATCGCCGATAGCATTCGGCGAGCAAGGATTAGCCCGCCGAAAGTTACAGTGCAATTTAATGCATAGGGGTGTAGACAAAGGGTGATTAAGAAGGCTTTCGGTAAGTCGCCCAATGCTTTCGGCGACCACAAGCTTCTCGCTAAAAGTTATAGAATTAAGCTACTCATTTAGCATGAAATTAAAGGCGAAATGGGGAACTTTGGTGAACCGCTGAGTGGTTCGGAGAGCTCAACCCAGCTTGCCAAATGACCCAAACCCAGCTTGCCAAATGACCCAAAGTGCCTACATTCAACCCAACATCTCAAATTCAACCCCAGAACCCCCAAAAACAAAATCAAAGCATGCACTAATCAAATTAAGCTCAGACCCATTACACCCATTACCCCGGGATACTCAAACTTCTTTCGATTGTGCCAAATTTGGCCATTTAATGACTTTTACCCTTAAGAATGACATCACGCGCTCTATCATAGGGCAAATTACGTCATTTGGCACAGCTACAGATTAGTTAGACTTCACCCAACTAGACCCAACAACATGCAAGCACAACCCCACAAATTTTAACCAATTTTAAGGCATAAAAATACGGGAATACAACATTATTAAATCTACAAGAAAGATTATCAAATTAATACAAAAATTCCAACATATTAACACTATCAGAGATGCCTAGCACACTTCAATCAAGATAAAATTATTGCAAATGAGTGCAAAATTCTAAAAATAAACTTGGGGTTCGGAAAACCAACCTTCAACGCCGATAAAAACGATATCGAAAATCTAGGAGGCAATTTATTCCACTCCAAACACACTATCAATAACTAAAACACGATAGAAATGATTGAAATCTAGAAATTAAAGTGCGGGTTTGAGTTTGGGAAGATTAAATGTGAGGGAAAGTGAAGGAGTTGGATGTTTAAACCTTTGGCCTATTAAAAACCATCTAGTTTTCACCCATTCAGCGACATTAGTCGTGCTCGCCGACCCACTCGGCGACATGCCGGGTGGTCACTTACCTCACCGAGTTTTATAAGACCTCCAATAAATGTGGGTCCAAATAGTGAAGTAGATCGCGATCGCCGACCTGGTCAGATATTCACCAAGTTGCTCCTTGGCTCGCCGAATTTTACACACTCCAATTTAAAATTGTCTTGAGTGTAACGACATACTTGGTCGGGCTCGCCGACATCTTCGGCGATGCGCCGACTAGACCTTTAGCTAGCCAACTTGCACTTTTCAACTACTTTCCACACTTTGACCTGCACAATCAACACACCATTATTTCTAAACAAAAATAAAGCGATAAACACTTGGGTTGGATCCCAAGGTGCGCCGTAGTTAATGTCATGGCACGACACAACTCCCCACTTGTCACGACCCGGGATCACCCCCTAGTCGTAACCGGCGTACTCGACCTCGAAGAGGTCTAATACAAGCATCTTAGCATTCATTCATCGCATAGACACTAAAACCATAAGGAACTAAAAACTTTCTTTACCAAGAAAACATTTCATTAAAAAAAAACAATAGCAATCGGAAGACTTCCTAGACTTTATACATGATGTCTCAAAACCATCTAATACTTTAGCAAATTTCGGGACTAATCCCGTACACAACTTAAACAATACTAAAAGACATAAAAAGAACGTATTGGGTATTGTCCTCGAATCTATGAGGACTCACCAAGTCTTCATCTTCAACACTTAGAAACCTATCAAAGCCATGACATGTCATCTTCTCCAAATCCCTACACTTTAGTTCAAAAAAATGGAAAGAAAGGGGTTAGCACAATTAAGTACTAAGTATGGAGACCATGCAAAAACATGTCAAAAAGGACATTTTCAAAGAATAAATGCTTTCATATCAATTTGATAAAACCTTTCCTTTACAAGTATAAGAGACATAACACAAGTCAACATTAACATATAAGACCATAGCCCATCATACATATAATCAACATATGTCCATATACACCTCATGCTTAACTTTAAAAGAACACATGTCATTTCATTACCATAGGACCTCTACCTAATATAATCTTAAGACACACTTGAGTAAGACAAGAAGTGACCGCCCATACAACCTCTTCAAGCACACTTAAGTGTTCCTCAAGATTACCTTGGATAACGACATTTCCTTTACAACATAACATCAATAGACCAACATTCTTTAAGAAACCATTTTGGAGACATTCAAGCACATAAGGGGACTTTCACATAATAGTCGTTAGACTTAGGGAACTCACTTTAGTATCTTCAAAGCCTACTCGTG
>NC_064290.1:29498435-29507579 GCF_019186545.1 Solanum stenotomum | reverse complement strand
CCGGTCCAAGGTTCATCATTTCACACATGAGAAGGGCTACCACCATTAGGTCTACCGATTTCATGGTTTTACATTTACTTAGGAAAGCTAGACTTATGAAAGGGCACCATTTCTTAGTTTTGCCGATTCAAGTCTTGGCCTAGAATTCCTCTTTTAGCATTTATAGAAAGGGCACCATTTCTTAGTTCTGCCCATTTCACACATTCATGCATTCAAGACTTTAAGTAACAAGGAGGGACACTTTAGTCTACCAACCAAGTCACAACATTTTCATTTAAGGATACTTCATAATCCAATATCATTTCATATATACATCATAAGAAATCATACTTTAACTCACAATGCTATCCACTTTACATAGGATCATCACAAGATCAAATATAGCTTCATATAAAACTCATTCACATCATACCTTCACATATAGCTTCACATCAAACTCTACATATAGCTTTATATAAAACTCATTCACATCATACCTTCACATATAACTTCACATCAAACTCTACATATAGCTTCATATAGGACTTTACATATAGCCTCATATGTGTATAATAATACAACAATATAATAACATTCACATAATGCCCTTCATGGCCTCAATTCACAATACTACAACAAATAACCACCTCCACCAAAGGTGGATCAAACCAACCAATAACAATTATATTAATACTAAGAGATCAAGCCATCTTACCACCCTTTTCAAAGGCCATAAGCCACAATACTCAATTCCATGCCAATTATACAATATTTATCAAGTTTGATCAACTTACCCTCTTTCCATGGCAATCTTCATCATCCGCATATTCCAACAATTAACAATACAATAACAATGATAATAACAACATTCAACTATACAAACTAAGCTAAGCATAAGCCCATAATCAACATGAAGACCAATTCACAATTTTGCCCATTCAAGGCTAACATCCCACATTCTTCAATTCAATAACAATTCTTAACAATTCAACATATATAAATACATACATGAACAGCCCACAACAATTTACACAATAATCGTCCATCAAATTACACAAAATCAATACACCCACTTTAGGCCAAATTTAGAGAATTTGTAAAGGCATGGGTTCATGAAGATTTCTTTCCTAAAACCATCAATAATCATTAATAACAACATAAAACATCATTGGAAATCATTTAATGCAAGGACCCATGCTTAGAATTCAAAATAGGATTTTGGTGTATTTGAAAGACCTTGAAAACCTTTTGATTGGGCTCCTTGAAAGAAAGAATGATCAAGGATAAAGGATCCCCATACCTTAATATTGAAAAAGCCCACGAAAATTGATGAAAGAAGCCTCCAATTTGAAACCCTAGTTCTTCACCCTTCTTCTTCCTTGAACTTGAGAGAAATATTTGAGAGAGGGCATGATTTTGGAAATTCTTATTAAATGAAAGGAATTGGGTCATAAAAAGGTCTTATAGTTGCTAGGAAAGGAAAATAATAGCATAGGGTCAATTTTGGAAAATGACTAAGGACCCATAAATTCTTGACTTAAAAATTGTGCCCTTTCCCGTCATAGTTCGCCCTTTGCAGCCTAACAGTGCTTCATATTTCGGGCATAACTTTTTACTCCAAGGTCGGAATTGGGCAAACTTGGTGGCGTTGGAAAGATCGTTCCAAGGGCTTTCCAAACATAACTGGAACTACTCTTAGATCATCTTGAGCTAGGAGTTATGACTGCTCAAAGTTGGCCAAAAACTCACTGATTTCCACACTTGGCCGAATTTCCAGATTATGAATTTGTTTCCAAAAATGACTACTTCCAATTTCAAGCTTCTTCTTATTCATTTTAAATTGTCGGAGTTACACAATTAAAATGAAATTACATATAAACCCCTCATAGAACCTCATTATAAAGTCAACACAAAGTCATAGGCTCTTGCTTAACCTATCATTTTTTCCAAGTCGTTACACCACTTACGTTTCATTAGTGAGGTTTGCCTCATTTTCGTAAGGCCACCTCTCTTTTAGCTTTGGGTAGAGAGACGACAACACCTGGTCTATTTGGGACCCTAGTAGCTGAATGAACATAGAATGAGAAATTGTCATCTGGTACAGTATCAAGGCATTCTCTTTTATCTCCTTCAGCACTCTGTCGTGTTCTTTGACTTTGTGTAGAATGAGTAAGACGACCTCTTCAATTTGCCCGCCCTCTTGATTCTTTATCTTTCGACGCTCGTGATGGGGAATGTACCTGTTTTATCTCTTTGGACAGCACCTCAAAGTGCTTGACCTTTTAGGCCAAGGTATCCGGTTGACCCAACAAAGTGACCAAGTCTTGGTCCTTTTCTTTCTCCATTTTTTCCTTATTGGTTTTGACCACACAATCAAAGAGTTGGGATGTGGTAGAAACATTCCAGAAGTAGTTTATCCAGAATGTCATGAGTTGGGCATTGTTGCAATAGGATTTTAAACTTTTTCCAAAACTCATACAAGGACTCACCCTCCAATTTCTTGAAATTTAGGATATTATCCCTAAACATCATCAATCTCGAATGAGGGTGATCCATTGGGTTCCTGCTGCTACAAAATATGCTCCAAGTCTATGCTCAAAACAGCAGAACAAAAACCAAAACTAAAAATTAAGTACGTTCACTATGACTAACAAGAACGAAATTCAACTTAACCAAAAATTCTCAAATAACACCACTCCCCGACAGCGACGCCATTTTGATTTTGATTAAGGTTATAAAAGACATCCAATACTAAGAGTCAACGATCTTTTAGTAGTAATATAACCAAACTAAGTGAGTTGGGGTCGAGTCCCAAGGGAGTGGTACGTATTTGAGAATCAATAGATAAGCAAGAATATGATCAAGTCAACCATAGGTAAAAACACTTACGAATAAAAGCATGGTTCAAGTTAAGGGTGACACAAGTGTCAAATATTAGGAGGATTTGGTTTCAACTATCAGCTACAAAAGCAAATAACACAAAAATAACAAAGATAGAGACTGGTTCTTAGGATGTGATTAGATTATGGGCTAAGGTAGATAAATGAGTGATTGCAATTAATAGTAAATAGCTGTAAATCAGTGAATAAGCTAGACTTTAGTGGGGATAAACTTTCTCTCGAACAATTTATCTTAAATCAAATTGGTTTCTCTTAAACACCAATAAGCAGCATTTAAAAACAACCTACGCTTTAGTCCATTCACTCTCTTGAGCTGAATGTGTTGAAAATGGTTTAGGTTTCACTCTCTCTAGCTGAACCTATGACAACCCAATACCCACAGAGCATCAAATCAGTAATCTTGGTTTTATAACCTCTCTCTCGAGCAAGCCAAAAACACGAAGGTAGAGCTGCAGTTGCAACTACAACCCTTTAGATTAAACCATAATAAATGAATGAAATCACTTTTAAAAAGCATTAAAACTATCATTAACAATACCTAACAGCTAAATCAACCCATAATCATATAATCACATCCCAAGAATTGGGGTTTTAACTAGACATCATAAAGGGTATAAATCGTTACCAAATTGCATTTCCACCAACTCGGTAAGATTGATATAGTCTTTACAAAGGTCTAAGATGAAGATCTTCAATACCCACTTATAATTTCTTAGAAAGGGAAATCATCAAATCTTCAAAGCTAAGGAAATATGTCTCTAAATTTAGTTCTAAGCTCTCTCCTTTTAAATCTTAACAATATTGAAAACTTCGACAAAAATCTAATGAAAAAGGATACTAAGTTAAAAATTCAAACAAGTTTTTATAGTCGCCAAAAATGTGCTACGAAGGACCATTCGGCGCAATAAGTGGGGATCGCCAATCCACTTGGTGATCCGCCCTTTGGTCAATTCCATCACCTTTTTGCTTTGGCCTTTTGCATTTTCAAGTTCTGAAACTTTGGGCGATATGGCGCTGCATCACAGAACCATTTGGTGACTCGCCGACTGCTCCTTTCTATCAACAACTTGATTTTATCCTTCAAGGCTTGGCACACTGGAACATTAGGTGAGACAATGGTCATTCGGCGACCCGCCCAATGGATTAGGCGATCCTCAGGCCTTCTTTTCTTCGTTCTTTTAGCTGCCTTGTTCTTTTTTGCTCATTAGTGTCCATGCTTTGTTCCTCAATCCAAATACCTGAAAATCATGGATTTACATAAGTTATTGGCACAAAATATGTATTTGAGGACACTAAATCTACTAAAATAAAGCCCTAAATGAGTCCAAATCATGGACTCATCAGGAAGCTGAGACGGATATGAAGAAGAGATATCCACATATCTTTGAGCCTAGAGAAATTCTAGATGAAGGTTCTAATTCTCTTCTTAGTACTCTTTTATTGATATACTGAATGTGTTAGATTTATCTGTTCGATGTATGAGCTGAATGTTAGATCGTATACCCTTAGCCTATTAAGAGTTATCTCATTAAAGGATGAATGTTCCCAAGGGGGAGATATTGTAACACCCCGCTATTTGAAAGAACTAGAATTAGAAAGAAGCCAATTTTATTTTTGGAAATAATCAAATTTGGAAAGTTTGACCAAGTTAAGCTAAGTATGAGTTTTGGGTCAACTTCAAACAACCATAACTCCTAGCTCATGATGATTTAGGAGTGCTACAATATAAAGTAGAAAAGCATTTTGAATTATCTTTCCAACTCCGCTGAGTTTGCCTAATTTTGAGTTCACATGAGGGAGATGCCCATTCGAAGTTGGGCTGTCTAGATAAGGAAAGTCAAAAATGGATTTTAAACGGGTATTTTGGTCTTTTCCATGCCCAATGAATTAAATCCATTTTTAGTAAATTATTTGGGGTCTAAACTGAGTTAGTTCAGTTTACGCGATTAAAAAATATGTTAGGGCTTTGAGAAAAGAGAAAGGAGGAGAAAAGAGGAGCAAAGTCAAGGCATTCTTGGAGATTTCTTGAGGAATCGAAGTCATTTCGCCAAGGTTTGATCCCTAAAGTGGTATGTGAGACTTTCAGAATATTAGGTTAATCCACCCACGTGCCAAACATGTTTATTTCAGCGTGAAGTTAACCTAAAAAGATTGGAAGTTTCTATGTTTATCAAGTGTCTTCTTGAATTGCTTTTGTTCCTGAATTTGGGTTGAGATTAATGAGTTTCTTGAGGTTATTATGTTGTTTTTTTGAGTTGTTTGAGTTAGATTCTTGTGTACATATAGTGGGTATCTGAATCTAAAGAGATTTTGAGAAAATGAATCGAATTAAGTGAATTGGGGTTACAAAACGAAGAAGGAAAAAGTTGGGTGAATCTGGACACCTAGTTCTTGTCACGGACCTACCCCCCATTTCACTGAAATTTCTCCGCGTCGCAGAGCGGTCACGGACCATTCTGCCTCAAAATTTATTTTGCGACCAAAGTCATAAATGCATCTCCGCATCGCGGACTTGCTTCCAGACAGTGGTTTCTTGATCGTTTCTCATGTTCAACTATCTAAAAATACCCCTAAACCTCATGAGATCCTATCACAAATCAAAATCCTTGAATCTATAAATTCAATTTCAAGAAAAGTTAAGAGCCAAGTCTAGAGAGTTCTTCGAGTCATTTTAGGAAGTCTTTTACAAATCTTTTACACTTGTCTTAATACTTAAGCATTAAGTTGAATAAGTGTAAGAGTAAATTCATTTCTTCAAAAGATTATATGGGAACCAAGTATTCCCAAGAGTTAAAATGTTTTAACATTTAAACAAGAATGGAAACACCGGTTTCCAAGAGAGCTTTTAAGCTAGTTTTTGAGTAATAATCTCAAACCACAGAAAGATCTATGTTTTTAAACATATAAGCTGAGCATATATAGAGACGAGTTCATAAAATCTTAAAGTCTCCATAAACTGTGTAGAAATCGTGGGTAGAAAGGGTCATACTTTTTAGATTATTCCTGAATACTATTTAGCATAGAATATTGGATCCACTTAGTTGGGGTGTTCTACATCCTGGCAAGTTATAGGACAGTTCTGCCAGGGTGAGCGAGACACTATACCATCATATAGCTCATAGTGATGGTTGTCGGTTAGAGAAACTCCAACACAAGTATATTACTTTATTATATATATGCATTGAGTTGTTACTGTATTTTTCAATACATTGAGTTGCTACCTACTGTTTAAATGCTTTATAAAAACTGCATCTTTACTGTTGTATATTTATGCATTGAGTTGTGTATCCATGAGTTGAGTAAAGCTGAGGTAAGTGTTTCTTTCAAAATTCAGTTCAAGCTTATGTCATGTTTAGTTTTCTCCTCGCATGCTCTTACATTCAATGTACTGATGCCATTTTGCATGTATCATCTTATGATGCAAATACAGGTAATCAGGATCAGCATCCAGCGCCTCGTTGATCCAATCGAGCACCCAAAGTCAGTTGGTGAGCCTTCTTGCTTTCCAGAGGATCCGTTTGGTTATGTTTTGCTTTATTGCTTTGTTCATTTCAATTGTTAGGATGATCGGGGGTCCTGTCCCGACATTCCTCTTAGTATTTAGAGGCTTCATAGACAGCTAGTTATTAGTTCTTTAGTATTACATTTCAGTTGTTTTACTATAAGACTTGAGTTGCCACTTTGGCTAAGTTGAATGTTTCTCCTTAAGCATTCTAAATATATTTGAGACAATTGTTTTAAAATGGATTTGATTTATGTAATAATGCGTAAAGACTTCTGGTGAGAGTCTAGTCAGGCCAAGGGTTAGCTTGGAACTAGGAATGGTTCTGGAGTGTCAGTTCCACCCAGAGTGTATGCTCGGGGCGTGACAACAAGAAAAATACAAAACAGATAATGTCCATAAGATAGTATTAGTGAGATAAATCTAATTACATGATTGAACCTCATCAAATTGAAATAAATATATACATTATTACATTAAACTAATAAAACTTTTCATTGACCATCTACATAGGTTTGCGTGAAAAGGAGATATATATGACGATTCACATTGAACATTCACAAAAGAATTTGCAATATTATGTTTTGGTAAGCTTATTATTTAAATCTTCACTTAAATATGCAATACTATTTACAATAACATATATTTTGGAATTGGTAATCACGTGCAACGCACGTATCAAAAAACATATATATATATATAAATAAATATACATAGCTGAACTGATAGGAAAAGAAGACATACTCACCTCAACTCAATTCAATATGAAAGTAATATAAATAAGATGTAATATAAAAAGCTTTTAAAAACAGTAGATATCAAATCAATATATATAAAAATACAATAATAAACTCTTTGATGTTGTTTGGGAAAATCTCTAACCGATAATGATCACTATGAGCTACGTGATGATACAACGTCTCGCCGACATTGCCTGAACTGTTATATACCTTTCTGGGGTATAGAACATCCTCAACAAAATTGATGTACTAAGCTATGATGAAAACCAATAAGAAATCATTTAAAAAGTATGATCCTTTACCCATGTTGGCTACATGGTTTATGAGGAATGTGAGTTGTTCGAAATCAACTCCATATCGGTGATCAATACTAGTCCAAATAATATATACAGCTCATTCTCCATTTTAAAGACATAACTCATCCTTAACTTGAGATTATTACTTAAAAGATTCTCTTAAAAGAGATAATGCTCAAAACTCCTGATAAACTCGTTTAGAAATAAAGGTTTCCTCTCGTTTTTACTGTAAAAGTGTTTACACTTGTGAATACTTAGTTACCTTATACTCATTTGAAACATTAAAGATAGTTATCCACATTCTCATAATCATTTACTCAAGTCTTAACTCAGGTTCTAGAAGTCTATAAAAGACTTCTCGAAATTACTCAAAAAGGTTTTCTCGAACTTCACTCTTAACTTTACTTTAATGTGAAATGTAAATTAAGATATGTGTTTAAGATATGCATGATATCTCAATGATTAATGAATATTTTAAGAGTGAATAAAAAGGAGAAAACATAGGTAGGTTTCGAGGGAACACACACGAAAAGAAGGTCGAAAGGGGAAGGGACCTGGCAACCCTAGTGCACTGAATGGCGCGGGGCTCCAGCCCTTAAACTACTCAAAGTAGTTGGGGCGCACTCATTGGCGCTTTGCGCCGGGCCCCAAACTACTGGTTAGTAGTTCTGGCGCAGTGGTGGTGCGCCACCCCACCCCCTGCCTAGATTTTTGACAATTTTTTCTTCTCAATTCCAAGGCGTAACTCATCTAGAATCAAATGATTTCCTTCAGAATCTTTTGGAATAATAAACCTAACCTAATTACAACGAAATAAACACAAAACACACCAAGAACAACACTCATTCGCAGGACCCTCAGCTAAAGAACTCAACAAGACTCCATTGTTAAAGAATAAAGCTAAAATCTCGAGAACTTCATAAGAACTCAATAAATCTCAAAAACGAATCCACAGGAAAAGCTTACATATCACTACAAAAATAGGTTAATTTGTAGAGGTTTATTTGTGGGGGTCTTAAGAAACTCCACTATAAAATCATTTTGTAGCGTTTATTTTAACCCCCGCTATATAATTTATTTTGTGACGGTTTTGTTGTGGAGGCATGTGATAACCTCCGCAAATTGCATCAAATTGTGAAGTTTTGTAAATGACGCAATTTATTATAATTTTTAGGGGTTTTATTGTGGAGGTTTGTGATAACCTCTGTAAATTGCATCAAATTGTGAAGCTTTGTAAATGCCACAATTCATTACAATTTTTTTTTATCTTTCCAGTCTCATTCAATAGTCTCTGTTGTCTGCATCACTTTGTTTCTCGGCTGGTTGTTTGAATCATGGATAAGCAATGCATTTCAGTTGTAATACCCCAGAATTTTCATGCCTTAACAAAGTTAAACACAAGAATAAAAATGAGTTCCTTTTGATTTTTTTTTAATTATTATTTGCCGTTCATATTTATATCAAAATTGCTTAGTGCAGCATCTAATCTTGAGTTAGTATTGATAAGATAGCGTGGTTTCAGTGATCACTCTCACCCACTGTTAGCCTAGTCATGATAGTGGTATGACTTAGGAAAACATTGAATATGACAGATTGTGATGATCTTTCTAAGAGTTGTTTTCAGTAAAACCAAACTTACTCACTTGAGTTCATTTTCTCTGTTTTCTGGTAATGAGATAGTACTATTTTAGTCAAGCATTGGTACTTCTCAAATGTTTTATTCTAGC
>NC_064290.1:29328556-29498335 GCF_019186545.1 Solanum stenotomum | reverse complement strand
TCTTGGCCCTCGAGACCCACCCACGAGGTGTGGATCCCCCTACGGGGCATGGGTCCCCCTCTTGGATGCTGCCCTAGGTAGATTTCTAGGGTGATTTTTAGGGTCATCCTCAAGGACCCTTGGTTGGTCCTTAGGGAGTTGTACCTTAACGTTCAACCTTGAAGCCATTCATTCTAAGTATGGAAAGTCATATATATGACTCTAATCCTTACTTCAACCTCTAGAACTCCCATGTAAAGCTCTAGTTGACCTACTACTCTACGGGGTGTAAAATTGTGGAGATTCTGAGAAGGTGTAAGGAGTACTCATATTCTGTTCCCTTAACTTGTGTTTAGAAGTTTACTTTTTGAGTACCGTGTGGTTTGGTACACACCCCTTTGCTTCTATATTTTTGTACGTTGCGAGCCTAGATCTTCATGATACCTTCTATTATCTTCATTTTTGAGACTTTCTATGGAGATTTTTGAGGTAGCTATTTTTCATCTCATCGGACCTTCTTACTTCTGTTATGATTTTGTTTTACTTGAAAGACAACGCCATTTGAGACTTGAGTATCTTATTTCAATTCTAGTATTTACATTATAGGTTTGTGCACGTGACAACTAGGTTTTGGGGATTGAGTTAAGTGCACCTGTTATTCATATTGTAATTGTTATTGGACTTTTTTTTTATTTCCACACTTTATCGAAATGGCTTCGTTTTAGGCTGACTTGTCTTGGTAGGATAAAACCAGTGCCATCACATCTATTTTTGGGTTGTGACATCACCCTAACGCCAATCATGAGTTTCTTTATCAAATTCGTCCATGAAATATATGTATTAAAGTTCTTGATGAATTTTCTTAAAGTTTCGTTCTTCAATATTTATTATTAGAGTTTGATGAGTTCTGAGATGAGAGTTTGAGTTTGATGTTTATTCTTGAGGAGATTTGAGTAGGTTTTCACTTACTCATGTTGGGTTTACGAATCTAAGAGTGTTTGGAAGAAATCAATGTATTCTAGGTTAATTAGGGCGAAAATTCGAGAAGAAAAATCCGTTCGAACATTCTGGGGAAATGGTGGCGCGATGCACCACGGGTGCGCCAGGAGGGCTGGCGCACCTTTCCACAAATGCACAGGGAGAAATGGCATGCCACGCCTGCAGTGCTCTAGAAATTGGCTGCAATTGATGTGGGGCTGGCGCCCTATGCTAGGATTGCGCTAAGGTCGCCTGCCCCCGTTCATTTTCCGTCATTCGTTCCATCTGAGTTCAATATCTTCGTTCTCTTCTTGATTTTAACTATCCAAATTACTTCTATTCATCGTGAAATCCTATATATCATTAACATGATACTTGAATTCCTAATTCAAATTCGAGGTATAGTTAAGAGTAAAGTTTAAGAAAGTCCCTTTGAGTTTTTTCTAGGAGTCTTCTATAATTACTTATAATTTGTTTCAAGACTCGATTAAGTGAGTATGAGAATGAGAAGAGTGTATTCAGGAGTCTACATTATTATTGAGATCCTTGAGTCTAGTCGTTCATGCTCATAATTCCGCATGAACTCCATAAATTGAGTATCAGTGAGAGGAGTAGTATATTCAAGTTCTAAGTTCTTGAGTATTGAGTTCGTAATCCCTTTAAGATTATATTCATAATTATGGGACTACCCTATATTATAGTTGAAGGTCCTTTAGTTCAGTTGTTCAGGCCCATAATTACGCATGAATCCTATGAGTCAGATTATGTTATTGCAGTCATGCACCTAGTTAATAATAAGTGATGACTTCATTTATGAGTTTGAAAAAGAGAATAATAATGTTGTAGAGAGTTTTTGATAGAAGGAAGATGAATAGTTACTAGTCGGAATGAGATAGGGTATACTTTTTACCAGAATAGAGTTGATGTCGATGTGCCATCGTGTTAGAGAAAACTAAATATATGTGTGGAATTAGAGAGTAGAGTATTCATGAGGGGATACACCTAAGAAAGGCTTGTGAATATTGAAAGGGGAACCCCATAATATTCAAAAGACGATAGAACTATTTGAGAGGTAATGCACAGTAAGTGAGTAAATAGTACCTAAGTTGTGAAATGGAAGGTGAAGGTAATTTGTAGGTAGCTAGAAGGAGATGCTAAAGATTTCCTACTTGCCATGAAATCTTAGTGGGTGAGTGTTTCTTGACTTTTCTAGTAGTCACAGTAGTATAAGATATGAGCAATCATATTGATATATGTGTTTAGTACTAGACACTAAGCTTGAATTTGAGATGAGTGTCGTCATCAAAATATGGCAACATGAGGGTGATGGTGTTAGTTTTAAGATCCGATCTAGTAGGTTTGACCTGAAATAGGTGAGGAGATCAAAGTGGTACCTTGCAATGAAAATGTGGTATTATGACCTATAGAGGAGAGAAATGAAGGTATAGTATCAAGAGGTACACCCGAGATGGTATGTGGCTAGACGAGGTCCCAATTGAGATGATTTTTTTATGTGTGTCTAGATTGTATAATTGAGCTGCCAATATGGGATAGGCTGGTGCAAGTGGAATTTTCCTAAAGAGTTAGATGAGTTTGCCTTAGGAACTAATGAGAAGAGGTCAAGAGAAACATCTTAGAAAGAGGTCTTAGTACCTACTTATGGAGAGTTTGGTAGTCATGATATAAACTTTTCCCTAGTGTTAGAGTAAAAGGGGATGTAGCTCAGTTTAGAGATGATGGAATAGGTCCATAGCTTTCAAGTATCATCTTTAGACGTAAGGGGGAGATGATAAGATGAGAAATCAAGTCAAATGTTGGGAATAAAATAGTAATGAGTTCAAAAGAGTATGGGAGATATCTTTTCAGAGGTCCTTTAAGTAGTAGAGTGATGTTAGATGGAGAAGGTTAATGTTCTTATCATGATAATGATGGTGTGATAATTCTACCTAAGGTTATAAATGTAGAGGAAGAGGAGGATGACGTTTTGCGATTAGAAATAATTAGATGAGAGCCCTTAGTTGGTTCCGGTAGTAATGCGGGAAATTCTATTTCGTATGGAAGAGATGATGAGAGAATGAGAACTTCTTAAGGAGCTGGTTAGTATGAGTCCATGAAGTTGTTAGAGCACTAAGATTGAATGTGGTGTTGTTAAACATTAGATGGTTCTTGATATGAGCCCAAGGTTGATTAAATGTGTTGGTAAAGAGTAATGGTTTGGGATGACATTCCATATAGAGAGGTATAGAACACGAACCTTAGGATATAGGTTAAGCTTGAATATAGTAAGAGTGTGCCGTTAGACTCAAACCTTGGTAAGGAAAGTCATTTACCCTTGTGGGAGCTATGAGTTGCAGTGTAACACCTCATAATCTAGTAGACTAAGCAATGGATTAAATGGGAAGTCACAAGCCAAGTATCGAGCCTGGACACCCTTCACCAAGGCCCAGAGAAGTTATGATGGGAACCACGAGGTGAGGTGTAGACCCTGGTGGCTCATAATGGCAAGCCAAGAAATGATCCCCTCCCACGAGCACCTAGACGGCTCGTGGTGGGCACCACAGCACGTGGTGATGGTCGTGGTGAGGGAGGCAGTAGCTACCTTTGAAGTGACCCTCCCTACGGGCCACATGAAGGCTCGTGGAAGCCAAGACAGGTGGTGGGAAGGGTCGTGAGGTTAGTTGGGTTGTTGGGGAGTTTGCCAAGCTACTGGTCAAGGACCACGGCTGCCACAACGGGTCGTGAAGTCCTTGACAGCTCGTGGTGCCTTGCATGTGGGGGCTAAGTCAGCTGTAAGTTTTAGGGCAATTGGGTCTTTTCCAATTTTTTAAGAACAATACTATGTCTTTTTACCCATACCTAGGACCCTATATAAGTGATTTTAACTTCAAATTCAACCCATTCAAGTCATTCTCTTAAATTCACCAAAAGAAATCAAGTTCATCCTCTCCAAAATATTTTTCTCTCTAGAAATTTTAAGAAGAAGGGTTCAACCTAGGGTTTCAAAGCAAGTCTCCAATTCCACTATTGAAGGCAAGCTTTTGGCATTGAGGTATGATAGCTTTCATTCATGGATTCCTTTATTTATGGTGTTCCCAAATTCTCCTATTTTCAAAGTTAGAAATCCTCAATCTAGTTAGGGTTTTCTTCAATTGCCAAGCGGTCTCTTGATTATTAATTTAAATGATTAAGTTATTATCTATTATGCATGAATTTATGAAATACTATGATTTTATGATGTTTCCCCTATGAACCCATGAAATCCCCTTGTTTTTTACATGTTATGAGCATATAATGTGGGTTTTGCATTATGAAAGAAGACTTTTATGAAATCAAACATGAATTAATAGAATTACATGAATTTATGATGAAACCCATGTCTAACCCTTCTTTTCTAAATGTTGATGATTGAAAGTGGGTTGGGAACCTTGAAAGGTGAATTATTGAATTATGTTCTTATGAAATCTATGAAATGTTTAAGGATGCTTTGAGAGTGAAGTATCAATGATGATGTTGTTGTTGGAGTTGATGAAAGGATTTCTCATAAACACATAAAGGTATGATTGTGAATGGTTTTCTCACATTGTAAGGATTCTAAGGTTGAAAGGTCGTCTCACCTAAATGAATCAAAGATAAAGAGCTATACTAATGAAACCTGGCTTGGATTGGTTATTCAATTATATCTTTCCATTAATAATGACTTAGCTTGGATTGGCAAGATTATGTGCCCTTCCATGGATAATAAGAACAAGTAAGAATATAACTATTTTGTGGGATTTATGCTTAGCACCGAGAGGATATTGAGATGGAAGCTCTCCCGTTAGTAGAGGTCGGATTTCTAAAAGAAATATCCTTATCCGTTACCTATGTGCCCCCATAGGATGATTGTCTATATAGACATTAGCTACTTGATCCACTTAAGTTAGAAGTTCATGGTTCTATCTTAGCAAGTAGGACAACCCTTGTCTGTGTGGGAGACAACCTGGGATCATGCTATACCTCACATGATCTCTATGTCGGTTAAGCCTACTTCCCACAATAATAATGAATTTAGGATAGTTCAAGAAGTATCACACATGTGTTCAAAGGTTATAAATGATGTTAGCTTGCATTAACCATATTTTATGACTTAAGTTTTCGAACCTTTTTATATCATGTTTTAGCTTGGTCATTCCATGTCATGAAATGTCATCTTTTAACATGATTTAAATGTTTTATGCATAGCTATCATACTTCGTACATTATTTTGTACTAAAGCATATTCTTGCCTACATTTTCCCAAATGCAGGGTCTAACAGTCACGGTTTTCAGTTTCGTGGCTAGTGGTTGATTGTGAGGTTTCCAAACTTTGGTGAGTCCTCATGCTTCGAGGACGGACTTTCATTGTTCTTAATTTCTTTCTTATTTTCAGTTTTGGACATGTTGTATGGACTAGGCCCAATTTCATTCAATTGTATTAGATGGCTATTGAGACAATGTGTTTAGACTTTCGTTTTACTTTTATAAAACTTTTGGACTTGAAATTTTGTGTTTACCTCTTTTGTTCTATTTCTTATGTATGAGTGCTAAGTGGCTTGTATGGGGTCACTGGGGGTCCTATATGCCATGTTACATCTAGGGTGTACCATTGGGTCATGACAAACTTGGTAATCAGAGAACAAGATTTAGAATGGTCCTAGGATCTCTCATAAGCCACGTCAAGTAGGCTCTTGTTCAAGAGTGTGAAGTGACATGCCCAAATTACACCTCCCGAAAGAAGTCTAAGCAGTCATTATCAAATAAAGAACCTTACTTTTATGTTAGGGTCGATCCCACGAGGAATGTGGCTCAGACTTAGGCTAACTCACAATTATCTACGTTTAGTCAAATAGTTTTCGAGAAAAGTAACAAAAAGGGAGGGGGGGTGGGGTTGTAACTAAAAATAACAGTTTCTTGGTTTCTATCACTAAGTAATAAGTAAGCAGGATTTGCAGTTTGAGATATCAATATGAAATGAAAACTAGGGCATACATGTTCCCCACAAGCTCTTAACACAATATTCCTAATAATAGTAACTCGATCCTAGTGTTAACATGCAAGGTTGATAAGTTAGGCATCCCTAAGTGAATGGTCCTCCAAATATGGAATTTCACTACACAACTTGGTCCGTCTGCATGTGTGTGCTTTACTAACCCTTACCTTTAACCCCGTATTAGCCCTCAATTACAATGATTAAGGTCAGGCTATTAGATAGCGGCTAAACTCAACTAAATCTCCATTGTTCAATCCTTTTCTCATTCATTACCTCCATGGTCTGACAAGTAGGAATGGGATGAGTTCTAACGTTGCGCACTGCTAGAAAGCATTCTAACCGAAAGGATTAACAATACATGCTCACACTATTCTTGAATTACTTAGTTATTAGTCATGCATTTTTAATTGTTCATGGTTCCCACAACCTAGTTGTGGATTTAGCTACTCATGGTTGAGAATTCACAATTCATATTTGAGTTAATAAGATATATCATGAACTTACAATCACAATAGACGAATACCGTAATCTTCAATTGAAAACCCAAAGCAAGTTGCATAAAATGAACTTCAAGAATTAAATTGCTAAAGTGTTTGCAAAATAATCCCAAAAGCCAAAAACAATAATCTCCAATAGTTCTAACTCCCAAAAATGTAAATTACAACCCAAATTTATAGTAGTAAAATCCTAAACAAAGTAGGTAAAGGAAATAAGGAAACTTTGGTTTAGATGTGGTTTTGTTCGATGACACGAACAATGGGTCGTGGATTAACATACGGTCTGTGGGTCAGCAGTTGGCCAAAAATTCAAGATCTTCAAACGACGATTGCCACCTACGGTCCGTTGATTGGACTATGGCCCATCTTGTTCTTCATGGTTCAAGTATTGGAACTTCAACTCTCTAAATCAAACGACGACCATCAATCGACGATCTGTCACTCAAGCTACAGGGCGTTGTTTGCCTCCGTGGTTTCACACTTGGTCAAACTTCCGTGAAATCACATCTACACCTCCCCACCTACGGCCTGTCAACTAGATGACAGTGTGTGATTGGGTTTTGTCATTTGCTACTTCTGCCTTTTTAGCTCTTCTTTTTACTCAACCGCTCCAAACCTATTTCCTGCAAAAATTGCATAAAAACACCATCATATCTAATAACAAAATGCCTAAGACTCACACAAACTTGAAGTAAAATGCATTAAAAATATCGTAATATCACGGTATATCAACACCTAAAACATAAAATTGTTGTTTGTCCTCAAGCAACACAGTAGCTCTAAATGACACTCATGTAGAAGCAAACACACAAACTCAAGCAATCCTTTGGCTTTTTCTATCAACTCTTTCATGCAGTACAAATCGTTTTATTTAGACTCAATAGGCTAATTCATACGGATCAAAACATGACATAGACAGACCAATATATATCAAAACATACAAAACTAACAATCACCAAGATACCAACTCTCCAACAAAGGAACCAATGCCCTTACCACATAGAAATCCTTTCTTTCACACAAAATTTAATATTTAAATTCAAGGATTCAGTAAACACTCACGCTCAGAAGTGAAGTCAAGTATAGATAGTGCTCAATACCATAGGCTTCCCCTTATTTTCACCTCATTGAATTTCCAAACTAGTTAACGAGGATCACTATAGGACTTTTTAGCTTGTAACGTAGGCTCAGGGTCAGGTGTTGTACCTTTGGATATTTCAGTGACTTTTCTGCCCTCCTTGACATTACATTTGCCAATTACCGCTTTTCCCAACAAAATTGTTGACATCACTTTGTTTTTCTGCTCTTTCCCTTGACTTATTTCAGCACAAATCTGACTTAACTTTTTTCATTCATTCTCTTCTTCTTTTTTCAGACTTTTTATTCACCATTATCACTCTTTTTGTTTCTTTTGGATTGAGTCACACCTCTAACTTATTTTTTCACCTTTTTCTTCTTCTACAAACAACTCTTTTCATACCCTTTTATTTCAGTTTCCGCCTTCAGAGCAATCCTCAATTTTTGTATTTTACATGAGTTGAGGTGCATAGTTTTCTAAATAGGACCAAGGCCAAGATTAAGGTAACTTCTAAATTAGCTACCCTCAACTTGGGCTTTTGGTTTAAGTTAAGGTGCAGCATATCCAATGAGGGACTAGGGCCAAGACATATTTTAAGAAAGGTGAGTTAGGTGTATTACAATAAGTGGTATACATAAGGCTCAAACATTTGGATCAAAGGGAGCATTTATTTCTTTTGGTTGGTTTTTTTTAGGTTTAGGTGGACTTATTATCAAAACTGGCCTATGGTCATTTCCTAGTTTCTAGCCTAGATTATCTTAGCAGAACCAATGAGGCAAGTTTGAGATTGGCACTTACTATCTGAGTATGCAAAATCACCTCACACACACATGGCACATTGTTCCATTGTTGAATCATTGAAGCATCTAGTTCAAGTTCTAGCTTAAGTCATAGTATCATATCGACTCTTATCATGTCATGTGAAGATCCAACATGTTCAACCTATTAAACCTATAGATCTAGCACAATTTTCAAATATTTTGGAAAGGTCTCAATTTTCAAGCTCTTATGCCATCATGCTTTAATTTTTTAGTCTACTTCTAAACTTATAAAATCCTAAACATGTCAGTACAACAAAAAGTAAAATAGTCCCTTGGGGAAAAAGCACACATGAGTTGGGTTACTCAAACTTCACCCTACCACTCACAACCCATTCACCCCATCCCCACAAAAATATGGTGCAATTGCCCTCAATGAACAAAAATATAAAAAAAAAAGTGAGAAGCAAACCTGTGGCGCATAAGCACCGAAGACCCACCAAGAATCAGGTGGGTCCAATTTCGCTAAACCTGTTGGATCAGCAATAGTAATGCCCTGAGTAGTGCCCTCATCAACAATGAGATCACCATCAGTAGTGACCCTCGAGCTAGAAGAGCTTACATCTATCTCACGGGCCCTCTATTTCCACAGTTCCTCCTCGAAAAGACACTGTCTCTAGGCTGCCTCCAACGTCTGTCGCTCTCTCTTTCTTGCCCGTCTGACCTTATCAGTATTAAAAGTATAGTCAGAGGAGCGGGTGCGCTTCCCAGCCACACGGGAAGGGTTAGGTACTGGAATCTCGTCACCAAATAGAGCGCTCAACACCAAATCATCTGCTTCCACATCAGGTGCGGTCTCAGTGATTGCCCTAGCAGGAGCTAGTAGAGCATTAACATCAGATCGGAGCCTAGAAAACTCCATCCGAAAAGTAGTGATATTCAATGTGGGGCAAGACCTCTCTAACAACCTAAGCTCAAATGCATCCAACCGCTTGTGAACCGCCTGAATATTAGCATCCATCATCCCTTCCGTGTGCGGCTTTGACTCCTCCAAGGACCTGTGCATACATGATCGCATATGTTGCAAAACTATGGCCATCTGAGTCTCTTCTTTCTGGACTCGAGCAATATGTATCAAAATGGTCTTCAAGAGGGGGTAGCTCGTGAAGAGCTCGCATCCTGACTAGTGGCGGTGAAAAAGGGAGCTTGTGCCTAGGCTGTCGTGAAAGGTATAGACGTTTCATCAGCCTATGCCACCGCAACCTGCTCAACATCACGAACAAAATTAACACCCAGATGAGGGACTACATGTTGTGTACTCCTACACGGGGCAACGAGTTTCATGTCATCCTATATCAGCCCATTATCAACAGTCTTTGTCACCTCGACCAACCTATCATAGTGCCATATTGGCATAATAGACTCGCTTCACAGGTGAAAGATCTAGCATGGAAAGTGAAAAGTAGTAGTCCTCCTGAAAGCGCTCTCACGAATCTCCGAAATAATGGTCTAGGCAAACTATATCTCCAACCCTGCTAGTAGTGAAGCAAGCATCACCATAGGATCCCAAATGACAACATTTTTTGCCTGTGTAGGGGAAAGTCTGTAGCGGATGATGGACCACTGAAATTTGGCCACAAAACTCAAAATTGCCTTTTTGATAGGCAACTGCATATTTTGCACCAACTCGGTTCTCTCTCCATCCTCAACTATGTGTCGGGACATCCAGTAAAGTAGTGAGTCTCTCTACTCGGAGTCTAGGAAAACCCTGCCCTGAACATCCCCATTCGGTAATCGTACTATGTTGTATTGATAGGCTGAGAATATGATGGGCCGTAAATAAATAAGTGGATGGTGGACTCAGAAATATCGATCGGGATGCCCTGCACCATAGTGTTCAGTAAAGGTGGATGAGCCAAGGGCTTGGCTCGTGGTGGAAACACATTAGTAACTGTAGCCGCATTGGAAGCATAAAACTCCTACACCATCTCCTCATTGTATTTGCCTGGATTTTCAGCCATCCAGTCACACCTTTGCTGCTGGAAGATTGCATGAATGGTGGGAATAGTGTGGAGGCTCCCTGTCAAAACATGGCGCTCCTCAGTAATAGGATGGGCAACCTTTCGGTGCTCATTTAGTGCCTTACTATCAAAGTATATCTAGAATTGCCCCTCGATGCACCACCTGTTTGGCTTGGTGGCGATGTGTACCTACTCAACTCCAATATTGAAGGGGTTATGATCTTCCCCCAGCCTAGTGGAATCGGAGGCAAAAGTGAATGATCCACAGGAACTGGAGCCGAATTACGACTCTAAGTCGGACTGCGACTTCCTGCAGGTTAGTCCCACTCCTCAGACTGGAAGGGAAGTGATTTGGACCTCATCACTCGATGAAATGACCTACCTAGACCTATGCCTCGTTGTCACAGGGGATGTGGGGAAGCCTCTGGTGGTCTCCGGTACATACTAATACCCACTAGACTAATCGAGCTGGCAGTGGGATGGTGCGACAGACTTGGACTTGCCTTTCTTTGAGTAAACGGATGCTTGGTTGGGCGCCATTTCACATGTGGAAGACTAGTTAGTAATTAAAGAAATCAAAAAGACCCAAGAAATTTATTTTGAGCAAGATTAGGACTTAGACAAAAAAAGTAAAACTTTTAGGCAGTGGTTGTGTTTTAGACCTATGGTGGGTACCTACGGACCATTGATCCCCTCCGTAGGTTAGTAGGCCCAATTTTGAAGTCTTTGAAGTTTGAACCACGGTCATGTAGAACGGTCCGTCGATCAAACGACAGACTATGTCCATACCGTAGTTCTCAATTGGGACTACTGCAATGGTACTTTGAACGATGGACCTCAATCGACGGTCCGTCGTTTGACTCACGATTTGTGGATCGAGGTCGTCGATCAGTGCTCTTGCATCAGTGATTTACTTAGCAACATGCACAAAACATCTACGCATTATACTACTTTACAACATCTAGAACATTTATTTCAACACATTTATTTGGTAATCTATCATACCCAAGGCCTCAATCATGCAATTTATTCTTTGTAACACTAAGATAATGAAACCCTAAGCCAAGAACTTCAACTAGACATACAAATCCCATGATTCTATTTTATTAAGCAACACACTCACAATACCATCGTTCCAAGGGTACATTAGAACCAATTTCATAGATTTAAGTAAGCAATATGTTCCCAAGGTCAAGCTCAACTTTTTGATTCAATTTAAACAATGATAGGTTCAAAGTTAATGTAATTGGTTACCTTACAAGTAATTCAAACTTGGTGAGTTTGTTTTGCGGCGATTCATTTGTACTTTATTCTAACCTTGACACCGAACCCAGACCATACTAGTTGTGATAGAGAGGGAGAATGAAGAAAAAAAATTGGGAGAGAGTAGGAAGAAGGAACTGGAATGGAATCTGGGAGATTTAGGGAATGAAAATGGAGTAATTAGGGGAGCGATTTGGTGAAATGGGGGATTGGAAATGTGTAGGTGTGGTTATTTGGAGAGTTGTAATTGTTGGGGAAGAAAGAGGGAAAGGGGGAATGTTTAAATGAAGAGTTTTATTGAAAGGGCGGTCCAGGTCGGGTCGACTTTTAGCCCTAGGTTGGATCAATGAAACCCCATCGATGGTCTGTTGTTCAATTGACCGTTCGTCGATGGGTTCCGTGGTTCTCCCTAACACTTAGTTAATTTTAGAAAACATGATGCCATTCACAATCTGTCGATTGAACGATGGACCGTCAATTGAACGACGATCCGATGGGACCCGTATACCAGTGCATTTATCACTATTTTTTGCAAATTTTATTCCTGCACACGTAGCAAACAATATGCCTTCCTTTTTACATTTTTTGGACTCTATTTGGACACGGACCCTATTTTATCCTCATCTAGCCAACACTAAGACTCTAATTAAAAAACATCTATCAAAAATATCAAAATTTAGAAAATCTTAAATACATAGAAGAGAAAACTCCTATCGTTGGCTTGACTTTTACATCTTGGGTTGCCTCACAAGTAGTGCTTGATTTAACGTCACGGCACGACGCAGACCCTTTGATTACTCAGACTTCATCAAGATCCCATATCTCTATCATCTTATTGACACTCTCATATTGCCCCAAGTAGATCTTTATCTGCTGACCGTTCACCTTGAACCTCATTCCTTCCTTGTTTTCAAGTTCAACAGCTCTGTGGGGAAATACTTTAGTTACTTTGAATGGCCCAGTCCACTTGGACTTGAGTTTGCCAGGAAATAAGCGCAACCTTGAGTTAAATAATAGCACCAGATCATCAGGAGAAAGTTCACGCTTGTCGATTTTTTTATCATGGTACTTCTTCATATTCTCCTTGTACAAGGCTGAACATTCATATTCTTTCAGGCAAAACTCATCGAGCTCGTTCAGCTCATTCATTCTTTGACTTGATGTGGCGCCCCAATCCAAATTTAGCTTCTTAAGTGCCCACATCTCTTTGTGTTGTAGCTCTATCGGCAAATGACAAGACTTCCCATATACAAGTTTGTAAAGGGACATACCTATGGGAGTTTTAAATGCAGTGCGATAAGCCCATAGATTATCATCAAGCCTTCTTGACCAATCAGTTTTATTGCCATTCACAATCTTCGCAAGGATTTGCTTTATCTCTCAATTTGACACTTCAACTTTCCCACTCGACTGCGGATGAAAAGGAGTTGCTATGTTTCGGAGAACACCATACTTCTCAAGAAACACCTTGAACAACTTATTAAAAAAGTGAGAACCTCTATCGCTGTTAATTTCCCTTGGTGTACCAAATCTGGAGAAGATAGTTTTTTTCAAGATTATAGTGATACTATTTCCTTCATTGTTTGAAAGCGCAATTGCTTCCACCCATTTAGATACATAGTTAACTGTTACAAGAATATACTTCATCCCATTCGAACTCACAAACGAACCCATGAAGTCAAGATCCCAAACATCAAAAAGTTCAATCACCAATATCGGGTTCATCGGTAGTTCTTGCTTCATTGAAATCCCTCCTTCTCATTGACAACGATCACAAGACTTGGAGAGATCATGAGCATCTTTGTGGATGGTAGGCCAGTAATACCCACACTACAGAATCTTATATGTAGTCCGAACAACACTATGGTGCCAACCGCCAGGCGATGAATTACATGCCTCTAGTATACTCATCATCTCAACCTCAAGCACACAACAGCGAATAATCCCATCAACACAAATATGGAACACGTAAGGTTCTTCCCAAAAGAATTTCTCCACATCAGACATGAACTTTCTCCTTTGGTGGAATGACAAATCCACGGCACCAACTCACTTGCCAAATAATTAGCAAAGTCAGCGAACCAAGGAATCAGATCAATAGAAGGATCCAAGACCTGTTCATCAGGGAATGCATTATTAATGTCAACTCCATCATCAAGCTTGATCATAGCTTCCTCCTCTATTCTGTAAAAGTGATCGGCAACCTGATTTTTTGTTCCTTTACTATCTTTCACGTGAAAGTCAAACTCTTGCAACAATTGTACCCATCTAATCAAATCTCAGTTTTCCATCCTTCTTATCCATAAGATACCTCTATATAGAATGATCAGTATGCACAATAAATTTAGTGCCAAGCAAATAGGATATAAACTTCTTAAATGCAAAACCATAGAAAGTAGTTCCTGTTTAGTCACAGTATAGTTCTTTTGAGCAATATTCAAAGCCTTGCTCCCATAGTAACTAGGATGAAGAATTTTCTCTCGCCTCTACCGTAATACTACACCAAGTGCTACCCCACTTGCATCACACATCACTTCAAATGGTTGTCCCCAATCCGGTGAAATAATGGCAGATGCATAAACCAATTTCTTTTTCAACTCCCCTAATGCTCTAAGACAAGCATCATCAAACTCAAACTTAGACTCCTTCTCGAGTAGCTTGAAAAATGGGTATGCAATTTTAGAGGAATCCTTTATGAACCTCTTGTAGAAACATGCATATCCAAGAAAACTCCTTACACCCTTTAGAGATATGGGTGGTGCAATTTTTTTTATCACATCAACTTTAGATCGATCAACCTCAATTCCTCTATGTGAAATCCGATGCCCCAACACTATACCCTATTTCACCATGAAGTGGCATTTTTTCAAGTTGAGCACAAGATTGCACTTTTCACACCGTTTTAGCAGCTCAGCCAAATGATTCAAACGGTCATCAAACGAATCACCAACTACAGAGAAATCACCCATAAATACCTCTATTATGTCCTCTACCATATCAGAAAATATCGACATCATGCAACACTGGGAGGTTGTCGGAGCATTACATAACCCAAATGGCATTCTCTTGAACGCAGAAATTCCATAAGGACAAGTGAAAGTAGTATTCTATTGGTCCACCGGAGCTATAAAGAATTGATTATAGCCTGAATACACATTTAGAAAATAATATCAACCCTTTCCAGTAAGACGTCTAGCATTTAGTCCATGAACGACAATGAGAAGTGGTATTTCTCAGTCCATACATTCAACTTGTGATAATCCATACACACTCTCCAACTAGTTACCGGCCTCATTGGAACAATCTCATTCTTAGAATTGGGAACCAGAGTGATTCCTCCTTTTATTGACATGCATTGCACTGGACAGACCCAACTACTGTCAGCAATAGGATATATAACTCCAGCATCTTACCAATTAATGATGTCCTTCTTCACAACTTCTTGCATTGGGGGATTCAATCTTCATTGATGCTCAATACTTGGCTTGCTGTCCAGGATGTGTTGAATTTTGTGGGAACAGATACCCGGTGGGATCCCAATAATGTTTGCAATAGTCTATCATATAGCCCTTTTAAACCGCTTCAATACCGATATCAAAGCCTCTATTTGACCTTCACTCAAGTTAGCTACAATAATAACAGGTAAATTGTTATATTTTTCCCATGAATACATACCGCAAGTGGGATGGAAGAACCTTAACTTCTAATTTTGGAGGCTCATCAACGGATGGTTTTGCTAGCGGGGTGTCTTCATTCTTCATGTCTAATTCCAATTGCTTTGGTTTGTAACAAAACTGAACCCCCTCAAGTGCAGCAACTAGCTCATCATAGCCATCAATACCATCACTGTCAAAATTCATCATCACAGCTGCTAGTGCCTCAACACCCAACCTCTCTTCAATAGATACTTCGGGCTCTTGCTCAACAATATGATTTACTACCGATACTAACTTAGGATCGCTTTCATGCTTTATAGAACGACAGATATTAAAGTTACCTCTTCATTGTTCAGTAGAAACTTCATTTTTCCTCTCTCCATATCGACCAATGCACGCGGAGTAGCAAGAAATGGTCTCCCTAAGATGATGGGGACCTCAAAATAAACCTCTCAATCCAGTATCACAAAGTCCGCCGAAAAGATGAATGACTCAACTTTCACAAGAACAGATTGGAGAACTCCAATAGGTCTCTTCACAGTTCTATCAGCCATAAGTAAACGCATCGCACTTGGCTTGGGAGCTCCTAAACCCAACTTTTTATAGATCAGCAAAGGAATCAAGTTAATTCTAGAACCCAATTCACATAAGGCCTTCACAAAGTGCAATATACCAATAGTACAAGGAATTTTGAAAGCTCCAGGATCCTCTTTCTTCTACACAAGTGACGTAGTAGCAATGGCACTACAATGTTGGAACTTTTCTTCACTCGCAAAACTGACAACCCTCTTTTTGGTCACCAAGACTTTTATGAACATCACATACCAAGGCATTTATTCTAAAGCTTCTATCAACGGGACATTTATGGACAGTTGCTCCGACATAACTATGAACCTGGGATATTTTCCCTCTTTAGACTTTTTCACCAACCTTTGTGGGAAGGGAGGTGGAGGTCTAGGCATGGGAATAACTTTTTTTGTCACCTCAGCTTCCTTTTATGCATTAACTTTCGGCTCCTCAGAAACCTCAACTTCATGCTCACCATTCTCAGTTATACTTTCCACCTCAATTGGCATGGGGTTTTATCGTCTGTTTTCCTCCGCGAGTAGTGACTGCCATGCAATGACCATCATTTTTCAGATTCTAGATGGTGTTTCTAGGAAGTGTTCCTGGCTATCTTGGGTTCACAACCTACCAACCTACTGCTCAAGTTGCTTAATTGATACTTCATGGGCCTCCACTTTTTGACCGATACCAGATAAGTCACTTCGCTTCTCCTTCGGAGTGTCATTAGTAGTATCGAATATCTTCATCATCTTCTGCATGATATCTTCAATGCGAGTCATGCTTGATCCAGCCTCTCTATTACCAGGTGGAACATAGGGCCAACTCTTCACATTCCTGTTTCCATAACTATTCCGATTATAGTTGTTGTCACAATTGAAGTTCTTATCACGGACATAGTTCCCATCATGATTGTAGTTGTCATAGTTCCGACCTTCTTTCCCTTGCGTTGGCGCCAATTTTCTGAGTTGGATCCCTTGGGCGTTAGTCCGAAAACCCTCTGTATGATCATTTACCAAATTCGCATCTTCCTCATAATAATACTCATCAACCAGCGGTGCTCTAGGTTGGAAGTTCACAACATTCACTTTCTCTGCACTTCCACTCACATGCTTTAATACCAAGAAAATATTTGTTCTCATTTTGACCATCTTTTCATGAATATCATCATTTGATTAACTTGGTGCAGTTTGGACCGCAAAAGTATTCTACCAATATTTGCCTTTCTAGTTTTCCATGCATTAATGTTCTTGGAGATCCTCTCAAGTTTCTCAACAATCTCCTCAAAGGTGCATTCCCCATAAGATCCTCCCGCGATAGTATCTAGCACAACCTTTCCATTGTCATCCTATCCTTTATATATGTACTCTTTCAGTGACTTATCATATATGCGGTGGTTTGTCACACTCCTCATATATCTAGTGAATCTTTCCCACAAACTACTTACCGACTCTCCGGGCTATCCCATGAAGTTATTTAGTTTATCATTGAAATTCAACTACTTGGACACTAGAAAATATATCACCATGAACAGCTTGTGCAAGTGGTCCCATGTATATATTGAATTTTATGGCATATCAGAAAACCACATAGTAGGATCTCCTGTCAACGAGAGTGGGAATACTCTCAAGCCTATTATGTCCCTGTCTAAGTTTGGTCATCCCACACTACTCATACATACACTCTTGAATTTAGTCATGTAGCATATGGATCTTCCAAAGGTAGCCCAGTAAACAACCCTGTTGATGTAAGCATTTCCATAAGGTTATTGGCCACCACAAAAGAATGTCCCTGAGTAGTGAAGGGAGAATAATAGCACCGATTGACTCCACGAGTCATAGTCAACACTGTAGTTATCACGAACTCTCGGTATTGGCTAGTTTTACACCCTTTTCTGCATTTTTTATTAGATGACCACTCTAAACGTGAGCAAGCACATTCACAACTCTAGGAGGTTGCAAACTAGCTCCATCCCCTTGACCCTCTCCACTTGGATCATTGGGTCGTTTCAGCTTTAAGCCTCTTCCAGCCATTCTTCTCAAAGTTCTTTATAGCTTCGGATCATAGGGGGTCAAGGGATTACTTTGACTCTGTGTACTTGGCATACACTAGAGTATCAACCTATAGAAAGCAAAAGTAAAACAAAATGTAAAATTAGGAAAAACTTGACTAAGGTTCAATAATAAAGATAGTCTAATCTAAAAGTCGTACTCTCGGGCAGCGGTGCCTAAATTTGATACCCCCAAATTACACCTCCCGGAAGAAGTATAAGTAGTCGTTGTCAAATAAAGAACCTAACTCTCAGGTTAGGGTCGATCCCGTGAGGAATATTGTTCAGACATAGTCTAAGTGACAATTATCTACGTTTAGTCAAATAGTTTTCGAGAAATGTAACAAAAGGGGGGGGGGGATATTTGTAACTAAAAATAAAATTTGGTTGGTTTGTATCACTAAGTAACAAGTAAGCAGTACTTGCAATTTGAGATATCAATATGAGATGAAAACTAGGGTATAAGTGTTCCCCACAAGCTCTTAACACAATATTCCTAATAATAGTAACTCGATCCTAGTGTTAACATGCAAGGTTGATAAATTAGGTATCCCTAAGTGATTAGTCTTTTAAATAGGGAATTTCACCACTCAACTTGATCCATTTACGGGTGTGCTCTTTATTAACCCTTACCTTTAATCCGATTAGCCCTCGCATCACAATGATTAAGGTCAGGCAATTACATAATGAGATGAGTTCTAACGTTGCGCATCACTAGAAAGCATTCTAAGTGAAAGGATCAACAATACATGCTCACACTATTCTCAAATTACTTAGCTATTAGTCATACATTCTTAATTGCTCATGGTTCCCATAACCCTAGTTGTGGATTTAGCTACTCATGCTTTAGAATTCACAATTCATATTTGAGTTACTAAGATGAATCATGAACTTACAATCACAATAGATGAATATTGTAATCTTCAATTGAAAACCAAAAGCAAATTGCATAAAACAAACTTCAAGACTTAAATTGCTAAAGTACTTGCAAAATAATCCTAAAAGCCAAAAACAATAATCTCCAATAGGGAGTAACTCCGAAAAACGTAAATTACAACCCATATTTATTGTAGCAAAATCCTAAAATAAGTAGGAAAATGAAATAACAAAATTTTGGTCTAGACGTAGTTTCGATCGATGACATGAACGACGGACTGTTGATAAACCTACGGTTCGTGGTTCACCTCCGTGGGTCAGCAGTTGGCCAAAAATTAAAGACCTTCAAACGACGGTTGGCATCTACGGTCCATTGATTAGACTACGGTCCGTCTTGTTCTTCCGTGGTTCAACTACTTGAACTTCAACTCTCTGAATCAAACGACAGCCATCAATCGATGGTTCGTCACTCAAACTACGGGGCATCATTTGCCTCCACGATTCCACACTTGGTTAGATTTCCTTGAACTCACATCTACAGCTCTCCACCTATGGCCTGTCAACTGGATGATGGTCCGTGGTTAGACTTTGTCAACTGCTACTTCTGCCTTTTTAGCTCTTTTTTCACTCAACCGCTCCAAACCTATTTCCTGAAAAAATTACATTAAAACACTATCATATCTTATAAAAAAATTCAAGTGAAATGCAACAAAAATACCATAAACTCATGTTATATCATGAAGCGCGCCATATTTATGAATGAGAGGCAACAAGATGATTATGAAATTTCACTTTTTTCATTACTCTCAAGTCGTGCGATAGAGTTCAACTCTATAAGGTCTCTCTCATAATCCTTATCTGATTATCTAAAAGATATGGCTACTCGAAGAGCTTATGCTACAAGTAATGTGAGGGAGAATGCGAAACAAGAACTCACCACCTGCTGTGTGTCCGAGTGGGTTTACGAAGACTACTAATATCGCTAAAGGGCCACGAATTGGACGATTTTTAAAAGGCCAAAGGTTTAAAATCTCAAACTCTTTCACATTTCCTCACTTTTAAATTCAAACAATCACACCCGCACTTTAGTTTTTCTTTATTCTTGCATTTTATCGCTTTTTGGTCATGGATCTTGTGTTCAGAGTTGGAATTCTTTCCTGCCTAGCATTACAAAATCCTAATTTGGTATTAAAGGTTGGTTTTTCCAAACCTCAAAGTCTTAAATAGTGGTTAAACTCAAATGCAATTGTTTAATTTTTATTGATGTGTGTTGGGTCTCTCTGAAATCATAATGTGTGCTAGTTGCCTTTCGTATTCTTGTAATTGTGCTAAAATTGTCTAAATGGTTGATTTTCCAAATTTCGTGCTTTTAAATTGATCATAAATTTGTGGGTTGCGTTAAATTTTTGTTGGGTCTAGTTGGGTGAAGTCTGAGTAACCCAAATTGTTCTAAATAATGTGATTTTTCCAATGATGGAGTGTTTGACGTCATTTTTAGGGTCTTAAGTCGTCAAATGGCCAATCTTGGCCAAACTAGGGGAAGTCTGAGTACCTCGGTGGCATGGATCATATGGGTCTGGGTTTAATTAAGTTTGTATGTTTTTTGGTTTTTGTTCGGGGGCTGCAGGTTTGATTTTAGGAGTTGGGGTTGAAAATTAACACGTTGGGAAGTTTGGCAAGCTGGGTTGAGCTCACCGAAGTCCCCCTAGATCGCCTTTAAAATCATGCTTTTTGTTGGATTTGGTTATGTATCTTTCGGCGAGAAGCTTGAGCTCGCCGAGTTCACTCGGTGACTTGCCGAACGTCTACCTTGATCGCCCTTTTTGCGCCCCTGATCCCTAAAACATACTGTAACTTTTGGCGGGCTACTCTGAGCTCGCTGAGTGGTGTTTGTGATTCGCTGAATGGCCCTTCCTATAGCCGAAAGGCTATTTTTCTAGAAATTTTTTGAGCCAGTCCCTTTGGCGAGCCCGATATGGCTCGCCTAAGTGACTTGGCGACTCGCCGATCGGTTTGGCGAGTTTATCTTCAACTTGATTTCTGTAACTTTTCTTAGATTGTTTCTAACGTTTTTTTAATGTATATTCTAGATATGGCTTGGACCAACTTGAGCGATAGTGGTATGCCGCCCCGAAAAAGAGCAAGGGGAATTGTTATCAATGACAGAGCAACTACTCCTTCTAAAAAGGGCAAACAAGCACCTCCAAAAGGAGGCAAAGGGAAGGGCAAAGTGCCCACAGCTGAGATACTGGAGTACAACTCCGATAGTGACGGGGAGTCCTTTGATTCCTAGGCTGCATTGTCTGAGCCTGAGGATGACCAACCTTCTCAATCTCGGCAAGTTGAGATTCATTCCAGAGTTCGTAAAGGTTCGTCTAGGGCCACGGAGTCTACCTCATCTGTTGTTGATACAGTGCTAGCTTTGGCATAGACGGTGGTTTCAGCACCACCAATTCAGGGTCCTCCTCCCCAGCTACTCAACAGATTAAAGGCCGAGGGATTGAGGTTAATTCTCGAGGAAAATCTGCTTTCCACAGAGGGCCTAGTAGGCAGATATTCTAGGATGATGGACACACTCCACTACCAACGCTTTGACATCTTCACCAGGCCCCGAGGCCCGTATACCCCCACCTGGGTTCATGAGTTCTACGGTGCGTATGTGAGCTAGTTTCCAGGGGAAGAATAAGGCCAATGCCTTCAGACTAGTGAAGTCTGTAGTGGTCTAAGGGAAAGAAGTTGTGTGCAGCAGCAATCACATCAATGTCGTACTAGAAAGAGCCACTGGGTTTGAGAGTGAGTATGAGGGGATAGCTATGGTACAAGCCCTGGATGATCTGAAGGGCTGGCTTGCTCCCCTGATTTCTTACACCACCCCGAGGTGGATTGAGTTAGGAGCTGTGATCGAGAAGAAGGATTTGAATGTAGTTGCATGGTACTGGTTTGGATTCATCAACAACTCTATAATGCCCTAACAGAATGAGTCCATCCTCCGCCACCCCAAGGCAGCCTATCTAGGATCCATCATCGCACACAAGTGGCTCAACTTGGGACTCATCATTGAGCAGGAGATGTCCATGACGGCCAAATAGCACCAGACATCCCTTTCCTTCCCGGTCCTGATTACATAGCTATGCCGACGAGCTGGAGTTCCTCGTGATGAGAATAGGGACATAGATTTTACCCCCATATCTACAACAGATATTCGGTGCATAGAGTCTTTGTAAACTCGAGGGGAGGCATATAGGAGGAGAGCGGCTCCAGTGGATGCATCCCCGGAGGTTGATGTTGATTCTATACATGCAGAGGCATCTTTGCCAACTCCAGCCTCCGCACCTTCAGGTACACCCGCTTCCACTTCCTCTCAGGTTCCTAGTTCTTTTTCTGCTCCCCAACCTACCAAGATCACCCAGACCATGCTCCTCAAGATGGGGCATCTAGTCCATTTTGTCGATCTGTGAGCTACCCGGCTAAAGGCCGAGGTGCCTTGGATTATTGAGCGAGCCATCTCAGTTGCATTGACACCCCTCCAGACATCTATTGATGCTCTCACAGTGAGAGTAGAGACTTGTGAGAGTCGAAAGGGAGTTACTTCAGAGGTGACGACTTTGAAAGCCAAGGTTGCAGATTTGAGAAAGGATGTGGACTATCTAAAGTCCACAGACTTCACTTCCCTCTTTGAGTCAGCTGAGGATCGAGATGCTCTGGTCAATTCTGAGATGCCTTCGGCCACCACAGGAGATGTGTCTATGGATGATGTGGTAGATAATGAGTTAGAGGCTTAGACAAATGAGGAGAAGCTGGATGCTCAGGAGGCGACCATCTATGGAGACCTACCGGATCTAGAGGAGACGATTATACAGTCGGTCATTCAGACATCACTGGCAGAGATGTCCATGGCAGGCTCTAGTGGAGCCAGTGTTAATGTTACACCAGACATTGATGCCCAGGATCAGAGTGTTGCACCGGGCATTGATGCCCCAACAGATGGAGCGTATTTGTAGACATAACCTTTCTTTACCTCCCTCTCTGTCATTTTTATTGACTTTTGTTTATTTGTGTTGCATTTGAGGACAACTGCATTTTTATTTGTGGTGGGTGAGTTATTTCCATACCTACCTCTTGTGATTATATTTTGTATATATTGGGCTTTAGTGTTTTGAATTGTGTGTTGATATTGTTTTGTGTATGTTTGAGCTTATGGCTCCTTGTTTTGAATAGAAATGGTTTTGACCTATCTAAAAAAATTTACCACCTCTTGTTGTGTTTGAATGTGGTTGTTCTTGTGCAAATTTGAGTATCGGTTATGATCAATACCGATGACTTGAATAATGCTACTAATCGGAAAAAATGATTATGCAGCTACGATGAGGCCAAATGAAGTTGAATAGACAATATGTAGACTTTTTGCATTTCGTTGTGACTAGCTAGTTATCTAATGGCGTCTCTTGTGATGAACATTGCACACTAGCGAAAGTGTGGAGTCTCGTTTGATATTGGTATCAATGCCTTGTGTGATGAGCTTACTGTGAACCTTGTACGATGACACCTAAAATTTGCCCCATTGGTCCAGTTGGCTATGTGATGCAAGCTCTTGAAATGATCTTAGGCAGCAATTTTGAAGACTAAAACAATTTGACAATATACCTCTTTTGTGGCCAACCTTGTGAGATGTGTAAACTTTGCTTGAACCCCCTTTGAGCCTTATCCTTTTCTTGTAAGGAACTTGATGCAATTGAGACCTCTCTTTATCCATTCACCCATAATCCTCATGAAGTGTGGTTTGTTTGAGTAGCCAACTTAAGCCAAAAGCCTAAGTTGGGGGTGTGGTGAAAAGATAAGGTAAATCAAGAAGTGTGAAGAATTCCCCCTTTATTCATGATCTTGAAAAAGATGGAACCGCTCCATATAAAAAAAGAGAAATAAAACAAGAAAGAAAAAGAAAAAGAATGAAATTGTTGTGAAATAAAGTTGTTAAAGTTGCAAAAGAAATGGGGTTTTCGATAATCCATCTAAATGACCATACCTTTACACTTAGCCCCATTATAAGCCTTGAAAAGACCTTTTTGATCTTGAGTGAGCCGAAACGTACGTTGATTGGAAAATAAGGGCAAACCTATGGGTGAAGTCATGCATATGTTCATCTTTTTGAGTCAGAGAGTTGTATGTAATTCCATAATTATAAATTGTTGAAGAATTGTGTGTGAATATGAAATCATCTTTGTTTTGAGGGCATTTGAGTACCTTTGTTGAGCTTGAACTTGCTTTTGATGCAAGTATTGTGAACTTGAGCATTTTTGATAGGTGAGTCACAACTTGAATCTTTTAGTACACAAATGATCCTTACATGAGTAAGTTGAGTATTTTTGTGTGCATTTATGAATGAGTCTTTCGTAGCACTGTTTGAGACATCCTTTTAGAACTGTTGAACTTGAGTTTTACTTGAGGACAAGCAAAAGTTTAAGTTGGGGGTGTTGATGAGTCCAAGTTGGACTCATTTAGAGCTTTGTTTATATAGATTTAGTGTCCTCAAATGCTTAATTTGTACCAATAACTGATGTAAAACCCTTGATTTTTAGGTATATTGATTGAGGAACAAAGCAAGGACACTAATAGGCAAAAAGGAACAAAATAGGCTGAAGAAATGAAGATGAGCGAGCCTAAGGATCGCCAAGATCACTCGGCGTGTCGCCAAGTGGCTCATCATACCGCCAAAAGTTTTAGTGTGCCAAGCCCTGAAGGAAAGAACAAAGTTGGCGATGAAAATGAGCAGTTGACGGATCACCGAGTATTTCTGCGATGCATTGCTAGATTTCCCAAAGTTACAGACCATGAGGATGTTGAATGCCAAGGCAGAAGGGTGATGGAAGTGACCAAAGAGCGGCTCGCCGAGTGGTTCGGTGAGCCCGACTTACTTCGCCGAATGAGCTTTTGCAGCATATTTTTGCCGACTATAAATACATTTTTGAACATTTAGTTTAGTATCAAATAATCTTTAAAACAAATTACTATCAAGTTTTAAGCATCTACAGACATTTTTCTCTAGTTTTACCTTAGCTTTGAAGGTCTGAAGAAATTCACTTTTGGGAATTTTGAAGTGGGTCTTTGAGAATCTTTAATTTGGAGCATTGTAAGGACGAAATCTCTCTTACCCAGTTGATAGAAAATCAATTTGGTAACGGTTTTTATCTTTTTATGATGTCTAGCTAAAACCCCAATTCTTGGGGTGTGATGATGTGATTATGGGTTGATTTAGCTTATGGGTATTGCTAATTGTTAGTTTAAATGCAATTTAAAAGTGAGTTCAATCGTTAATTGTGGTTTAACTTAAAAATTGTAGTTGCAAATGCAGTTCTACCTTTGTGTTTTTGGCTTACTCGAGAGAGAGGTCTTATAACTAAAATTATTGATTGATGGTTTGTGGGTATTGGGTTGACCTGGGTTCAGCTCAAGAGAATGAATCCTAAACCCAATCCCACACATTCATCTCAAGAGAGTGAATGGATTAAGGTGTGGGCTACTCTTATCTGCATGCTTGTTGATGTTCGAGTGAAATCGACTTGATTTGGGGTAAATTGTTCAAGAGAAAATTTACCTCCACTATAACCTAGCCTACTCACTAATATCTAGCTATTTTCTAATAGTTGCAATTACCCATATGTCTACATTAGCCAATAATCGATCACATCCCAAGACCCCGTCTCCTTATTGTTATTTCGTGTTGTGTGTGACTGTTTATAGTTGATAGTCAAACCCAAAACCCCTATTTGACATTCGTGTCACCCTCTGATTTGAATAATATTTTTATTCATACTACTGATTTGACCGCATTCTTACTTCCCAATTAAATCTGAAACACGTACCACTCCCTATGGGATTCGACCCCAGCTCATTTAGTTGGCTTATATACTGATTAATGGTCATTGATGCTTAGAATTGGATGAAGTTTCTTTCAAACGTTATTAATTAAATGAACTAATTAGTTGAGGGTGCTTCTTCGGAGACCGAGGCCGATAAGATATCCCGATATCCTCATCTATTTCCTTCTACCAATATTCTAGCTTTAGGTAATGGGTTCCTCATGGTCTCCTCTTTGTTCGGTGTCATGTATCTTAAATGTTTCAATGATTTCCTTATTATGCATGTTCATGAAAAGTTTAAGTTTTGAGAATATGAATCAATTTGATTGATTTCTACATGTTTATGTGCATTAGAGTATAAGTTGCATATACACTTCATGATGAGATGATTGAACATGGTTTTAGCTCAGAGATTGAATTTTCCTCCTTGTATATGAGAAATCTTGAAATTTCATGCATATTGAGTGCTAGGTATAGTTCTTATCTTCCTTATGATGTTTGAGTGTGTTTTAGCTTGGAGTTGATATTTCCTCCTTGGATATGTGCAATTCTGTGATTGCATGCATGATAGGTTGATAGTCTTAAGTCTTTTCTTTCATAAGATGATTAGAATCCCATTAGAGGACAAATGTTCCCAAGGGTGAGATGATCTAACACCTCGGAATCTAGTAGACTAAGTAAGGGATTAAGTGGTAAGTAACAAGCTAAGTATCCTAGATGAGTCGTGAAGGGGACCACGAGGTGTGGTGTAGCCCGTGGTGGCTCACAATAACAAGCCAAGAAATGCTCCCTTCCCATGAGCACCTAGACGGCTCATAGTGGGCACCACGGCGCGTGGCGATGGTCGTGGTGAGGGAGACAGTAGCTACCTTAGAAATGGCCATTCACACGAGCCACTTGATGGCTCGTAGAAGCCAAGCCTGGTCGTAGGAAGGATCGTGAGGTGAGTGGGGTTTTTGGGAAGTTTGCCAAGCCACTGGTCAAGGATCACGGCTGCCACAACATGCTGTAAAGTCCTTGACATCTCGTGGTGTCTGGCATATGGTGGGTAAGTCAGCTGTAAGTTTGAGGACAGTTGGGTCTTTTCCAAATTTCTTTAAAACAATACTATGTCGTTTTACACATGCCTAGGGCCCTTATATAAGTGATTTCAACCCCAAATTCAACCCATTCAAGTCATTATCTTGAATTCACCAAAAGAAATCAAGTTCTTCCTCTCCAAAATATTTCTCTCTCTAGAAACTTGAAAAAGAATGGTTCAACCTAGGGTTTCAAAGAAATTATCCAATTCCACTATTCAAGGCAAGCCTTCTGCATTTGGGTATGATAGTTTTCATTCATCGATTGCTTCCATTCATGGAGTTACCGAATTCTCCTATTTTCAAAGTTAGAAATCCCCAATCTAGTTTGGGTTTTCATCAATTGCCATGGGTTCTCTTGATTATTGATTTAAATGATTGAGTTATCATTTCTTATGCATGAATTGATGAAATACTATGTTTTTATGATGTTTCCCCTATGAACCCATAAATCCCTATGTTTTTTCCAAGTTATGAGCATATAATGTGGGTCGTGCATTATGAAAGAAGAGTTTTATGAAATCAAGCATGAATTGACAGAATTACATCAAATTATGTGAAATACATATGTTACCCATGTTTTCTAAATGTTGATGATTGAAAGTGAGTTTTGAACTATAAATTATGGAATTATGCATGTTCTTATGAAATCTATGAAAATGATTAAGGATGCTTTGAGAATGAAGTATCAATGATGATGTTGTTGTGTTGTTGAAAGGATTTCTCATAAACACATAAAGGTATGATTGTGAAAGGTTTTCTCACATAGTAAGGATTCTAAGGTTGAAAGATCTTCTCACCTAAATAATAAAAGATAAAGAGCTATCATAATGAAACCTAGTTTTGATTTGTTATTGAATGATACCTTTCCATGGATAATGACTTAGCTTGGATGGGCAAGATGACATGCCCTTTCATGTATAATAAGAACAACTAAGAATATGACTATTACATGGGATTTATGCTTAGCACATAGAGGATATTGAGATGGAAGCTCTCTTGTTAGTAGAGTTCGGGTTTCTAGAAGCAATCTCCTTATACCTTACCTATGTTACCCTATTGGATGATTGCATAGATAGACATTATCTAGTGGATCCACTTAAGATATAAGTTCATTGTTCTACCTTGGCAAGTAGGATAACCCTTTTCAGTATGGAAGACACCGGGGTATCATGTTATAGCTCTCATGATTTCTATGTTGGTTATGGCTACTTCCCACAATAATAATGAACTAAGGTTACTTCAAGAAGTATCTCACATGTGTTCAAAGGTTGTAAATGATGTTAGCTTGCATTTACCATGTTTTATGACATATGTTTTCTAACATTTTTATATCATCTTTTAACTTTGTCATTGCATGTCATGGAATTAGCATGATTTAAATATTTTATGCATAGCTATCATACTTGGTACGTTGTTTTGTACTAACACATACTCTTGCCTACAATTCCCCAAATGTACGGTCCGATAGTCAGGGTTCTCATATTCGTGGCTAGTGGTTGATTGTGAGGTTTTCGAGCTTTGGTGAGGCCTCATGCTTTGAGAACGGACTTTTATTTTTCTTCGTTTCTTTCTTATTTTCAGTTTTGGACATGATGTATGGGCTAGGACTAATTTGATTCTATTATATTAGATGGCTATTAAGACAAAGTTTTTAGACTTCCTCTTTACTTTTATAAAACATTTGGACTTGAAATGTTGTCTTTAACTCTTTTTCTATTTCTTATGTTATGAATGCTAAGTGGCTTGTATGTGGTCCCTCGGGGTCCTATACGCCATGTTACATCTAGGGTGTATCGTTGGGTCGTGACATGCAACCAATGAGGTATGGTAATAAGGAAATAAGAGTGTAGTTGAGAAGTGTTGCTCCGCTTAATAGCTAGCAGTCACATTACCCCGGGTAAAGTAATTCTATTCTTACTTCAAGTGCAGACTTCCTTTGTTTCAGATAATGTAACTTCATAGAGAGAGTGACTATGTTCACAACAACACCATTCTTGACTTAGGTGCTACAAGAAGTCCCAACTCTTAGTATAAATCAGTTCAGCCTATGTCAGTAGGCAAGTTGTGAGTCAGGAGAGATAGTAAGGGTAACACTGTTCTATACAAACTCTAGTTGTCATTCGAGGACGAATGATCCCAAGGGGGAGATAATGTAACAGCTCGAAAATCTTTGAGCTAAGACTCAAACTATTCTTCGTTGTGAGTAATCTTTTACTGAGAAATTTAAATTTTCTTTAAATGTAAAAGTCACTAGATGTAGCACCTTGAGTTCCAAAAAGAACTGGAAAGAAATTCATTCATGTCATTCATAAGTTCTTTTAAATTTTGGGTCAGCTTCAAACGACCATAACTTTTATCACATAATGAGTTAGGTGGCCCATAATGTATCAAATCGAAGTTCTTTGAGTCCTCTTTCCAATGCCACCGAGTTTTCTATAATGCAAAGTTGGATGAGGGAGATTAGACCATTTTAGTGCAGGCTCTCTAGATAGGGCCTTTTCACCCAAACTAAGGAGGGGTATTTTAGTATTTTCCTTACCCCCACTTATTCTAGTGTGAATTACACCCAATTTTGGGTATAAACTAATTAGAATCAGTTTCATTCATCCCCGCAACATTTAGGGCTTTAGAGGGAGGTTCAAGAGGACAAAAAGTTCAAGGTTTCAAGTTTTCATCCAAGATTTTGCCAAGAAACAAGTTCTTTGAGGTATGTAAGTTTTCAGAGTGATGTGTTAGTTCACCCTTACTCCAATCATGAGTTTCTTTATCAAATTCATCCATGAAATCTGTGTATTGAAATTCTTTATTAGTTTTCCTAAAGTTTCGTTCTTCAATCTTTATTTGTGGAGTTTGATGACTTCTTGAGGAGAGGTTTGAGTTTTAGGTTTGTTCTTAAGGAGATTCTAGTAGGTTTTAATTTACTTATGTTGGATATACAAATCTAAGAGAGTTTTGAAGAAATCAATCAATTCTAGGTGAATTAGGGCAAAAAATTAAGAAGAAAAATTTATTATAACATTCTGGGGAAAAGGTGGCGGGACGCGCCAGGAGGGCTGGCGCGCCATGCCTACAGTGCACGTGTAATCAACTCTAGGTTATGTAGGGTTGGCGTCTTGCACCAAGGTCACCTTCCACCATTCATTTTCCATCTTTCGTTCCATTTGAGTTCTTATAAAACATATCTTCACTCTCTTCTTGATTTTAACTATCCAAATTACATCAAATCATCGAGAAATCCTAGATATCATAAAAATGATCCTTTAAATCATAATTCAAATTTGAGGTAGAGTTAAGAGTAAAGTTTGAGAAAGTCCCTTTGAGTCTTTTCGGGGAGTCTTTTACAATTACTTATAATTTATTTCAAGACTCGAGTAAGTGAGTATGAGGATGATAAGAGTGTATTCATGAGTCTACATTATTATTGAGATCCCTGAGTCGAGTTATTCATACCTAAAGCTCCGCATGAACTCCATAAATTGAGTATCCTTGAGAAGAGTAGTATCTTCGAGTTCTTGAGTATTGAGTTCCTAATCCCTTTGAGATTATATTCCTAATTATTGGACTACCATATCTTATACATGAAGGTCCTTGAGTTGAGTTGAGTTGTCATGCCCATAATTCAACATGAACCCTATGAGTCGAACATTCTTGAGATAATTATTATCATTGAGTCCTTGAGTTTTGGATGTTTTGAGTTCCGAGTATTGAGTTCTATATATGGTTATTGAATACCTTGAATTGAGTCATTCACGTTCATAATTCGGTATGAACCCTATTTTGCGAAGTCTTTTTGCAAACTTTTAAAACATGTTTTAAGACTTGTGTACTTGAGTATGAGGATGAGAAGAGTTGAGTTCATGTTTCAAAATTGAATATAAGGGAACTAAGTATTCCTAAGAGTAATTTTTTTTACATTTAAGACCAGAGGAAACTTTGATTTCCAAATGAGTCCATGAGGAGTTTTGAGCACTATCTCCTCTAAGAGAACCCATTAGGAGTATTAATCTCAAAGTTTGAGGATGAGAAAATGTTTTCAAACATATGAGCATGAGATATATTATTGGGAGTAGTATTGAGCACCGATATGGTGACGAGTTCAGACAACTCAGTGTTCTCATAAACCATGTATGCCAACATGGGTAAAGGGTCATACTGTTTAGATGATTCCTTATTGCTTTTTTAAGCATAGCTTAGTGGATCCACTTAGTTGAGGATGTCTTATACTCCGGAAAGGTATAGGACAGTTCTGGAAGCGTGGGTGAGACGTTGTGTCATCACATAGCTCCTAGTGATGGTTGTCAGTTAAAGAATATCCCAAATAAGAGTTATTATTGTATTCTTATATATAATTGAGTTATTATCTATTGTTTTAAAAGTTTTCCATATATTGAGTATCTTTGAGTTGAGTATCCTTGAGTTGAGTATCTTTAAGTTAAGTATCTTTGATTTGAGTATTCCTGAGTTGAGTCGAGTTGAGTGAGATGAAACGAGGTAAGTATGTTTCTTTTCTATCAGTTCAAGCTTATGTTTATGCTTTAGAATTCCCCTTACATGCTCATACATTCAATGTACTGATGTCATTTGTCCTGCATATTTTTATGATGTAGATACATGTATTCAGGGTCATCAACAGACGCTCTGTTGATACCATTTGTAGTTCCAGTTAGCTTTGGTGAGCCTCCTTGGTTCCGGAGGGTTCCACTTTTACTTTCACTTGTTAGGATGTTGTGGGTCTTGTCCCGGTAATCCTTCTGTAATAGTAGAGGCTTCATAGATAGTTTAAAGGGTCGAGGAGTCTATCATTATTTCCTTTGTTTTTGTAGTGTTTTGAGTCCATGAGGCATTTAACTAATACTTGTTAAATTATTTTCAAACGATGATTGGAGTTGAGTTTAAATTATTTTTTTAAAAGTTATTTTTGCATCATGAATATTCATTTTCCTTGAGTAAGTCCTCTGCTGAGTATTGATCCAGGCCAAGGGTTCACTTGGGAACGAACAATGGTTTTCTAGCTCACTTACGTCTAGGGTGTAGGCTTAGGGCGTGACATAGTCATAAATGTAAAAATGCTTCACATCATAATAGTCAAACTCTTGCCATACCATTCCCCTTCGACACAATATTACTAGCCGAAACTATTTCCCTTCGGTTTTATTTCATATCACTAGCCGGAATCATTTCCCTTCAGTTATGTGTCATATCACTTGTTGGAACAATTTCCCTTTGGCATACTCATCACATGTCTCATCATGGTACAAGAAAATCAACGCAAATAAGCAATTTCACACTACAACTCAAGCAATTCAAGTCCACAATTATACTATCAAAGAATTTCATCAATTTCATTAAGATTAATCAAGTGGAATAATTGAACCCATCACCTCATTCTCATTACTCCCCACTACACACAATGAAGGAAAATACAACATTCTAAAAGTTTTACAATGTTTAGATGATCACTTGCCTAAAGTTCAATCAAAAGTCAATCCAAGACTTGAGCATTCCCTTTCAGAACAATGTCCAAACCCACAGAATCTAATTCAATCAAGTAATCACAATAAGATACAGGAATTAACAAAACCCAAATCATACATTTTGCAAAATGGGTCAACTCAACTCAAAAACCCAATTTTGAAAATGAGGTTTGAATTCGAAAATCTTTACTTGAAAATGTTACCCAAGACATTTGGAAGTCATTGGTGAAAACTATTTCGAAAAAAAAAAGTGTTAAAATCAGTTCACAATCACCATTTTAGCTTTAGAACTCAAGTTCTTGAAAAACCTTGCCATTTCCCAATCAAAATACCAAGTTCTGATGTTTAAACCCATAAATAATCAATGAGAATTGAAGTTTTAAGGTAACAAAGATTTAACCAAATGATTTAGCAAAAGAGATATCTTCAAAATCAAATTCAAGGGTTTTACAAAGCTCAAAATGGGAGAAAATGGGTAAGACCCCAAAAATGGCAGGCAAAAATGGTATCATATATCAAAAAAGAAAACCCCGAAAAAATTCTTGGCCATATCTTTCACGAACAGACCTTCAGTTCCACGAAGGTCACGATCGTAAACAGGCCCTTCTCAATCGCAAATGTATTGGGTCTCACCTCACTCGCTTTTGCAATCAGTGGCTCACAATCACCAAGTTCGCAAAAGAGAACACCCTATTACGATCGTGAGGTATTGTAGACTCAGACCTCACCACAACTCAACTAACACAAAAATCGTTGAATGGACCATCACGATTCGTTTGGAACCCTGTACACACAGACCATATATGCAAACATACTATAATTGATGTTACTGACACAATGGATCCATCAAAACATGAATTTGAGGTCTCATTGACTCGGAACTCGTGAAAGTCACAAGAAATGAACATAACACCTAAAAAGGATATATCAAGATCGGGGCCTCTGATAATTCAACAAAGACTTCACTTAGGCCTAAAATCATCCACCAAATCTAATGGACCTCTCGGAATTACAATCCAAGCATCCAAACCTAATTGTCGACCAAATTCAATCGGAAGACTAAAAGCTCAACAAATACTAACTTAGGACATCAAATCCTCAAATAGACTCTGAATCTAAAATCGACAACTCTCTTAGACCAATCTCCACATTCCAGGACTTGTGGAATCAAAGGAATTTCATTTCGTCACTCAAAACTCCACAAGACACTGAAAATCATTTTTAACAACTTTAGACTTTCAACCTCCAAAATTCATAACTTTCAACTCAAAATTGGAAACCAATTTCAAAACACATTCATAGATTAATCGCGGCCAATATCGAGAGGGGTAAAATAGTAATTTTATGAAAGTTTTTAAAACTCATCGACCAGGTAATTACACATTAATTCCAGCAAAACTTCACCAAATCTGACTCCAACTCAACCACCACTGAACCAAGAATATAACCTACACACAAAGGTGTGGGAATAATGGGACCCATGAGGGACACTTGAAGTCCATATACATACAATGCACCAGACATTACTGTAGAAATTCCCCGAATGCAACATCTGATACCAAATAACCTTATATTGTGAATACCTAGATTACCCATCTATTATGATTTTATTCTTTCATTTCCACAGTATTTATGGAGCACAAGAATTAATATCCAACACAAACATCAAAATTTAACCCTAAAGCAATAAATGATAGCAATGAAGCGACAGATAAATCAAGTGAGCTAATATGAGTCACAATTCAGCCAATGTAACATGATCATGATCACTTTATCCCAAAATCCTCATATGTTAGCTATATCATGAGTTTCTCCATTATAAATCACAAAGTGATAAATTGAAGCCAAATCAAGTGAGAAAATATGAGTCCTCGCTAAGTAAGTAGGTCTAAAATCATACTCACTTAGTCACCCAATTATCAATCAACAAATAAGGTATCAATTTTTCATAACACGACACCTCTATCCGCATAAATGTCAACCATCTCATTCATACAGAACCCTCACTACCCCTAGATAAAGTAATTACAAACACAATCACTTCAAATAAGAGTCTGAGAAGTCTTAACTTACCTCAAATATGAAGCACAAAGTGCCAAATTATGATTTCCCCCCTTCATAAAGCCTCTGAACGATCCTAATATGCTCAAATATGATAGCACTTGTTAGGGGTATTATAGCTTGGTAGGTCGACCCATTAATATCACAAAAGGCAGTAACTAGTTTGGTGCACGCTTTCAAGGCTCTCTAACATTCTCCCTTCAGTTACAACTAAGTCTCCCCACAAATTTAAAGTTTCACGATTAAACCTTTATATCTATTTTAATGTGAGACTCATATTCTATTTCTATTGCAAATAGTAAAATCTTTTCATAAGTGTGATATAATTTAACATACTTTTTGTTGGTAACGATTATCTATCGTGTTATGGTTCACCATTCTACCAACTGATTTAACTTTCAATAAGATGCATACCACATCTTATAAGAAGATGAAAATAAAGTAACCAAACTAAGCAGACTAATTGTAGATCTTATATATTCAATAAAAATGTACTTCTTAAAGAAACTATCATTGGTGAACTTTTCAGACTCGTCCAAAGAAATAAAATCATTCGAGAAATGTTGAGATATAAATTTGTTGTTGCAAGGTATGGACTCTTTGTTGTTAATAAATACTACTTCAAGTCTTTGTTAAACCTATAAAAAGTAAGATTTAGCACCACATATCTGGCAATCTTAATGAAATAGCTTTGGATTTGTTTAAAAGATCCCTTCCATATTTTAACCTGGGTGTTGAAAAGAGTTGATTGTAGTTTTGTTTCCTGTGGTGGAGAACTGTAATGACCCACTCGGTTTTTTTTTGGAAAGTTTCATGAATTTACTATTTTCCCTACCATGATTGACCTCGAGTACTTTATGATTGAGTTCTGAAATTTTTATTTGGATCTTTGAGTTAAAAGTTGAAAATTTGATAAGTTTTGTGTTTGAAAGACTAAGTTGTTCAGAGAGTGGTTTTTAGTATCTTTTGGAGTTTTGAGTGTCGTAATGGAATTTCATCAATTTCATCAGTACCGAAAGTGAAATCTGATCCATAGGAGTTATCAATTTCAAATTTTGAATCTTTTTGAGGATTTGGGGTCCTAAAGTGTGAAATTGTCGAATTTTATCCTATGTTGACCTTGTTTGATATTCGGGGTTTGGATGCTTGGATCAGAATTTTGAGAGTTCTGTTGGATTCGAGGATGATTTTAGGCTTAGGTGAGGTCTTGATTGATTTTTGAGAGGCCCCCAGCTTGCTTTAGCCTTTTTAGGTGTTGAGTTAGTTTCTTTTGGTTTTCACATATGTCGGGTAAAGGAGACCTCAGATTCATATTTTGAAGGTTCCATTGAGTTTTGAACATAGAGTATATTTAATTTGCATATGTGGTTTGTGTGCACGAGTTTTTAAAAGAATCTCTGGGGTCATTTCGATGTTTTGAGAGTTGGCTGATATTTCTGGTTTCAAGTTCTGGTGTATGACCAAATTGGTCATTGCTATCAAGAGTCTCCCTTGTCGTGATGGCGTAACACTAATTTGAGGTGCATCACGATCGCGTGGGTCTTGCCGTGATTGCGAGAGTCAACTTTAATTAGTTGGTTGTCTTTAGTGATTGCAATCGTTTGATTCTAGATTGCGATCGTGATGAGCAATAGAGACCTAGGCAAAATGTTATCCTAAAATTGAGGTTTCAACCCCTATTTCACCATTTTTTAAATCTTTGGGAGATTTGGTGTGCCGATTTGGACTTGATTTTTGAGGAAAATCTTTTAGATAACGATTCATAACTCTAAATCTTATATTACCCATTATTATCTACGGCTTTTTGTGTCCAAATCAAGCTTTTGAAATATGAAATTTGGGGTTATCTTCAAGAACCGAAGGACTTAATAAAATGGTGACTTTATAGTGGTTTTGATCCCTTTTTCAAAATGATTTTCACTAATGATCTCATAAAGCCTTAAACACTTTTTCAAGTTTTATTTTCCAGATTAAAACCTCCATTTTGAAATTCGGATTTGAGTTGTTTGACCCATTTATCTATATAATTCATGTGTAAGGTGTTATTTCCGATGAGTGATTGTATATACTTGATTATTATATATTGTCTGGCTTTGGAAGTGATTCGGAAGGGGAAGACTCAACTCTTGAAGTGATTGTTGATTGATTTAAGGCAAATGACTTCCTAAACCATTTATTCTTTTAAAATTCGTGTAGCTCCTTCGTTGATTGGGTGTTGGGAGTATTGGGGAAGAGGTGAAGGGTTTAAATTGTCCACTTTATACATCTAAAATAATAAAAAGGGGTTGAAATGGAGAAGGCTATGTGATGAACATGATGATGTGAATTTTCTTATTGCGACACTTGATGATTGATTGATGAAATGCTTGAAAGCATGACTGTGGACTTGAATTGTATGATTTGTTTTCTCTTCTGTGTGGTGTTATATTGCTTGTGTGCATTGATTATGAACATCGTGATGAGACATGTAATGATTTATGAGGCTAAGACTTTTCCAGCAAGAGTTATGATGTCGAGGTCCTTGTCGGTGAGTGATGTAATGCCTAGGTCTTTGTCGGCGAGTGTTGGGATGCTAGGGTCATTTCTGACAAGTTTTTATAAAGCCGACAGGAAATAGTTCTTGCTAGTAATTTGAAATTGATGGGAAATGGTTCCGGCAAATGATTTGATATAAAGACGATGGAAAATGGTTCCGGCTAGTGATGTAAAGAGAATGGGAAATGGTTCCGGCTAGTGATTTGATATAAAGTAAATGGGAAATAGTTCTGCCTAGTGATATTGTAACACCTCAAAAATCAGACTTGGAATTTTCGGCAAGAAAACAGAAGAAAAAGATGAACCATGGAGAGGTTCACGGGCAGTGGTGGACCACGGCCCGTCACCCTCTTCGTGGTTTACAACCTCCCAGAAGTGATGGACCACGGGACCCTTCACGAGCATTGGATCCCCATACGAGCCATGGGAAGTCTTGTGGAGGTGAGACAAAGCCATCAGGGCTCAGGCGTCAGACCACAGTGCCCACCACGGGCAGTGTTCTTTATGACGGGTCGTGGTGCGGCTCGTCAACCTGAACCAGTAGACCCCCACCCCAAGTGAAGAACCACGGTGGCCTTTATGATTTGTGGTCCTTCACACGGTCTGTGAAGTGGACCGTAGAGGGGAGTGTTGTGAACCAATAGACACTGGCCAAGAACCACGACCCACTTGACAGTCGTGATCCCAATGACAAACCGTCAGTGGCTTCATGGTCGGACTCTATCGACTTTTAAGTAAGGGTCGTTTTGGTATTTTCCAGTATGCATTGGCCATGTAAACTACATTGTTTTACACCTAAGCTACTTGTTTTACTCAGTTTAAGCCTAATAATCTTGTCAGAGCCGAACTAAAACCATGTTCTCCAAAAATCATTCAAACTTAGAGCAAGTAGAGGAGAAAGAGACGCCAGTTTTCCAAGAACAGTAAGAAAGTTTGCTTCAAGTTTAAGACCCGAAATCGAATAATCTCTTCATGGATTTCATCACCAAGTATGTGAGATTTCACTAGTAGGTTCCTTTCATCCACTAGGACCCTAGAATTCAGTGAGCTTATTGATTCTCCTTATCTTGTTTAGACCTAGGGTTTTTAAAACCTTAGATATTTACAGTATTTTAGTTATTGTACTATCCTAAATCAAAAAATAGCATGTTTCTTGGAAATTTTGTTTAGTTCCTTGAATGAAACTCATTACCCTAGTTGTGTAGATTCTCCTAGTTCATGAATTACACTTGATAGGGTAGTTAAACAGATAATCATGCTCCAGTTCTGAATGTTACATCATCAGTATATAAATGTTGCATTCTTAGATTTTGCATTTTAGTAGTTAGAGCTATTTAGTATTTGAGTATTTCAGTCATAATGTGTCATATACATATTTAGTTGGGAATACACTTAGCTTCGAGTTTGACTAGGGTTCAGCGTACCCTCATAGTACCAGAACTACATGCCCCCGTAGGATATAAGTCCCCTCTGTGGGCATCAGATTTAGTGATCACGCCAGTCATGCCTTTATACCCCTGGCAAGGTATATTGGGTTCTCTCGATGGGGCGTATACATAGGACTCCACGTTTAGCTCACGTGGTTTTATGTCGGTTAATAGTAGCTCCCACAGACAGACTTTTAGTGCATTTGACCAGGTTTTCATTATATACTTCAGTATTTAGTTTAGCATGTCATGTTCATGATTAACACTTGGTTATTACATTCAATTATCTTTTCAATATTTATATTCTTGTTCAGTTTACACATTATGTTAGAAATGGTAGATTTTGATATCATTCTAGGCATGGACTAGTTACATTCTTGTTATGCCTCAGTCGATTGTAGAACTAGGGTCATTCAGTTTCAGTTTCCAAATGAGCCAATCTTAGAGTGGGAGGGTAGTTTCTCAGTTTCTATGGGTCGATTCATCTCTTACCTTAAGGCCAGAAAAATGATTTCCAAAGGTTATATGTATCATCTTGTTCGGATTAAGGATTCAAACTGTGAAACCCCAACTCTTGAGTCAATCCTAGTAGTAAATGAGTTTCCCGAAGTGTTTCTAGAATATCTTCCCGGAGTTCCTCCCGAAAGGAAAATCGACTTCGGAATAGATCTCCTCTCAAATACCAAGCCTATTTTTATCCTTCTTACCAAATGGCTCCAGCCGAGTTTAAGCAATTGAAAGAGTAGTTGAAAGACCTTCTAAATAAGGGATTCATCAAACCCAGTATCTCTACATGGGGTGCTCCAATGTTGTTCGTCAAAAATAAAAATGGTTCTCTCAGAATATGCTTTGACTATCGGTAGTTGAAAAAAGTCACCATCAAGAATAAGTATCCCATCCCCAGAATTGATGACTTGTTCGACCAACTTTAGGGTGCTAGTTACTTTTCCAAAATAGACCTCAGATCTGGCTATCATCAGCTCAGAGTCAGAGATAGTGACATTCCAAAGACAGCTTTCAGAACTCGGTATGGTGGCTTTGAATTTGTGGTTATGTCTTTTGGACTAACAAATGCTTCTACAGCTTTCATGCACTTAATGAACAGGGTGTTCAAACAATATTTGGATTTGTTAGTCCTCATCTTTAATGATGATATCCTCATTTATTCTCAGAATGAGGAAGAGCATAAGACTCATCTGAGAGTTGTTCTGCAAACTCTCAAGGATCACCAGCTATTCGCTAAGTTCAAAAAATGTGAATTATAGTTACAATTTGTTGCTTTCCTTGGTCATGTGGTATCTAGTGAACGGATTTGAGTGGATTCTCATAAAATTGAGCCAGTACAGCACTGGCCCAGACCCACCTCCTTAACAAATATCAGAAGTTTCTTGGGCTTGGCTGGGTATTACGGGATATTTGTTGAAGGATTTTCATCCATAGCTTCCCCATTGACCAAGTTGACTCAGAAGAAGGTCAAATTTCAGTGGTCAGATAAGTGTGAGAAAAGCTTCTCAGAACTGAAGACTAGGTTGACTACAACTCTGGTTTTGACCCTACCAGATGGTTAAGACGGTTATGTGATTAATTGTGATGCACCAAGGGTTGGCCTAGGTTGTGTGTTGATGCATCGAGGTAAGGTCATATCATATGCTTCTAGACAACTTAAGGTCCATGAGAAGAACTACCCGACTCATGACCTCAAGCTTGCCGCCGTAGTATTTGCCTTAAAGATTTTGAGACACTACTTGTATGGTGTTCATGTTGATGCGTTCACAGATCATAAGAGCCTCCATTATGTGTTCACCCAGAATGAGTTGAATCTTCTTTAGAGGAGATGACTTGAATTCCTTAAGGACTATGACATGAATGTGCTTTACCATCCTGGTAAGGCTAATGTAGTATTTGATGCTCTCAGCAGGCTGTCTATGGGCAGTGTAGCACATGTGGAGGAAGAAAGGAAAGTCTAGCCAAAGATGTTCACCGGCTTGCTCGCACAGGAGTTTGTCTTACGGACACATCAGATAATGGGGTGACAGTTCAGAATGGATCAGAATCTTCATTGGTAGCGGAAGTTAAGTGGAAACAGGATAGTGATCCTATATTACTTTAGTTGAAGGGTGCAGTTCATCACCATAAAGTCCAGGTATTCTCCCAAGGGGGAGATGGTGTGCTTCATTACAAAGGTCGTTTGTGCATTCCTAATGTCGCTGAGTTGAGGCAATAGATCCTTACAGAGGCTCATAACTCCAGGTATTCCATTCATCCAGGTGCCACTAGGATGTACCGTGATCTACGGGAAGTCTTTTGGTAGAACGGCATGAAAACGAACATAGTAGATTTTGTGACTAAGTGTCCTAACTGTCAACAAGTTAGGTAGAACATCAGAAACCAGGATGTATGACCTAAGAGATTAACATTCCTACCTGGAAGTGGGAAGTGATAAACATGGACTTCATTACGGGTTTACCTCGTACTTGCAGACAACATGACTCCATTTGTGTAATAGTGGATAGAGTTACTGAGTCCCCTCACTTCTTGGCTATCAAGACTACTTAGAGGAGGACTACTCCAAACTCTACATCAATGACATAGTTAGGTTGCATGGGGTTCCATCTCTATCATCTTAGATAGAGGACCTCAGTTTACCTCTTATTTCTAGAAATCATTTCAAAAAGGTCTTGGTACCCAGGTAAATCTTAGTACAATATTTCATCCGCAAACGGATGGTCAAGCAGAACGTACCATTCAGACTTATCGTTTTCAAGGGAAGTTGAGATGATCACCTACCTCTCATAGAGTTCGCCTATAATAATAGCTTTAATTCCAGTATTCAGATGGCCCCGTATGAGGCACTATATAGGCGTAGATGCAGGTCCCTGTTTGGTTGGTTTGAAATAGGTAAAGCACCCTTGATAGGGCTAGATTCAGTTCATGAAGCTATGGAAAAAGTTCATCTCATCAGAGATAGACTAAAGACAACTCAGAGTCATGAGAAATCCTATGCAGATATGAGGAGAAGGGACTTAGAGTTCGAAATTGATGATTTGGTTTTGTTGAAGGTGTCACCTATGAAGGGGGTGATGAGATTTTGCAAGAAAAAGAAGCTTAGTCCTAGATATGTAGGTCCTTACAGAATCCTCAAAAGGGTAGGTAATGTGGCTTATGAGTTAGAGTTGCCAGCAGAAGTAGCAGTGGTACATCCAGTCTTTCATACTTCCTTGTTGAAGAAGTGTGTGGGTGATCCAGCATTGATAGTACCATTGGAGAGTGTGGTTGTGAAGGATAGTCTCACTTCTGAAGAGGTGCCAACGGAGACTCTTCACCGTCAGGTTTGTAGGTTGAGAAATAAAGAAGTCAGTTCAGTGAAGGTTTTCTGGAGAAGTCAGTCCGTAGAGTGAGCTACTTGGGAAGCAAAGGCAGCCATGAAGGCCAAGTATCCTCATCTCTTTCCTTCAAATTCCGTTTCAGCTTGATCTAATAGTTCCTCTCGAGTCTCTTAGTTTACTCTTGCATAAATTCAGTCTCAGTATCTTGTTCCTTCAATTGTTCTTGCATTTCAGCATATTTGCATGTTCTAGAAACTCAGTTCAGTTAGATATCAGTTTCATGTACTTAGTGGTAGGGATTGCAGCTCCTTCCCTCCATACTCAGCTAGTTTAGACTTCATTCAAGGACAAATATTCCCAAGAGGGAGATATTGTAGCACCTCAGAAATCAGACTTGTACTTTTCGGCAAGAAAATAGTTTTAAAAGGTGAACCACGGAAGGGCTCACGGGCAATGATCAGGACCATGGTCCATCACCCTCATCGTGGTTCCCACCCTCCCAGAAGTGGTGGACCACAGGACCCTTCACAGGCCATGGATCCCCACACAAACCGTGGGAAGGATCGTGAAGGTGAGACAGAGCCACCAAGTCTCAGGCGCCAAACCATGCAGCCCACCACGGGTTGTGGTCTTGATGATGGGCCGTGGTGAGGCTTATCAACCAGAACAAGTAAACCCAGCCCCATGTGAAGAACCACGGTGGTCTTTAGGGTCCGTGGTCCTTCACACGGTCCGTGAAGTTGATCGTAGATGGCAGTATCCTGAACCATTAAACACTGTTCGTCACCCTCATCATGATTCACATCCTCCCAGAAGTGGTGGACCACGGGACCCTTAACGGGTTGTGGATCCCCAAACGAGTCGTGGGAAGGCCAGTAGAGGTGAGACACAGCCAAGAGGGCTCAGGCATCAGACCACGGAGCCCACCACGGGACGTGGTTTTGATAATGGGCTGTAGTGAGGCTCGTCAACCTTAACTAGTAGAACCCAGCCCCAACTTAAGAACCACGGTGGCCTTTAGGGTTCGTCGTCCTTCACACGGTCCGTGAAGTAGACCGTAGAAGGGAGTACCCTGAACTAGTAGACACTATTCAAAAACCACGACCCACTTGATGGGATATGGTCCCAACGACAGACCGTCAGTGGCTCCATGGTCGACCTCCGTCAACTTTAAAGTCATGGTCATTTTGATCTTTTCCCCTATGCATTAGGCATTTAAACTCATCCTTTTACATATAAACTACATTGTTTTACTTTGTTTAAGCCTAATAATCTAGTCAACACCTAACTAAAACCTTATTCTTCAAAAATCATTCAAATTTATAGCAAGAAGAGGATAAAGAGACACCAGTTTTCCCAAGAACAATCAGAAAGTTTGCTTCAAGTTTCACACCCGATATCGAAAGATCTCTCTATAGATTTTGTCACCAGGTATGTGGGATTTCACTAGTGGGTTCCTGTCATCCACTAGGTCCCTAAAATTCAGTCAGCTCCATGATTCTACATATCTTGTTTAGAAATTTTCTGGAAAATTTTATAATTGTCTCATCTTGATCTATATTCTTCTATTTGTGAGCAAGAAGTATAAAAGATTATTCATCTGTAGAAAATCGCAAATCGAATGCCAGACGTATTTATAGATTTGAAAAGGATTACTAAATCACATATTCATGCAAAGAATGTCCCAATTCGAATTGATGTCCCTATAGGACCATCCACTAGTGTCATAGCTAATAAGTCAAAAGCACGCCTAAAGCGTGGTAGACCATAGGGTTCTAAGGATCAAAATTCTAGTAAAAGAAAACTTAAATGACAGGATGACACTATGAGAGAATCTCATATGGAAGTTCAAAATTTGAATAATTCTGATATCTATGAAGGAATCAGTGAGCTTGAAACTCAAGAAAATAATGAACTATCCGTAAATTTAAGAGATATTGAAACTAATCTGAATCGATCAGAAATAGTGGTTGATTATGTCTATGCATATAATGTGGCAACAAAAATCATGCAAGATAGTGAGGATCTTGAACCTCAATCTGTTATAGAATGTCAACAAAGAGATGATTGGCCAAAATGGCAAGAAGCAATTCAATCAGAGTTGAATTCACTTGCCAAGCATGAAGTTTTTGGACCAATAGTTCAAACACCTAATGGTATTAAATTTGTTGGCTATAAATCGATTTTTTTGCGAAAAAGAAATGAGAAAAATGAAATACAAAGGTATAAAGCACGCCTTGTGGCACAAGGATTTTCACAAAGGCCTGGTGTCGGTTATGAAGAGACATACTCACCCGTTATGGATGCAATAACATTGTGTTATCTCATTAGTTTCACAGTGCTTGAAAGACTTGAAATGCATTTGATGGATGTTGTGACAGCCTATCTTTATGGATCACTTGATAATGAGATATACATGAAAATTCCTGAAGGATTTACGATGCCTAAATCATGTAATTCAAAATATTGGGAAATGTATTCAATTAAATTGCAAAGATCATTGTATGGTTTGAAGCAATCTATACGCATGTGGTATAACCATCTTAGTGAGTATTTATTTAAGGAAGGTTATACAAATGATGCAATTTGTCCATGCGTCTTTATAAAGAAAACAACATCGGAATTTGTTGTACTTGCTATTTATGTTGATGACATAAATCTTATTGGAACTCCAATAGAGCTTCAAAAGGCAATTGATTATTTAAAATATGAATTTGAGATGAAAGATCTTGGAAGGACAAAATTATGCCTTGGTTTGGAACTTGAGCATTTGACAAATGGTATTTTTGTTCATCAATCTGCCTACATAGAAAAAGTGTTGAAAAGATTTTAATTGTATGGATGAAGGGCATCCATTATGTACTCTGATGGTTGTTTGTTCACTTGATGTGAATAAGGATCCATTCCGACCTCCAGAAAAGCATAAGGAAATCATTGGTTCTGAAGTACCATTTCTTAGTGAATTGGTGGACTAATGTATCTTGCTAATACTACAAGGCCTGATATAGCTTTTGCTGTTAATTTGTTAGCAAGGTATAGTTCTGCTCCTACTAGGAGACATTGGAATGGGATCAAACACATATTGCGTTATCTTAAAGGGACAATTGATATGGGCTTATTTTATTCTAACAATTGTAGTCCCAATATTGTTGATTATGCTGATGCAGGATATTTATCTGATCCACACAAAGCTCGATCCCAAACAGGCTATGTGTTTATATGTGGGGGGATTGCCATATCTTAGAGATCTACAAAGCAGTCCATCATAGACACTTCATCAAATCATGATGAGATAATAGCTATTCATGAAATAAGTAGAGAATGTGTGTGGTTAAGGTCTATGATACATTTCATTCGAGAAAAATGTGGCTTGGAGTGTGATAAATACCTACCACTTTATATGAAGATAATGCAGCATGCATAGCACAACTTAAGGGAGGATATATAAAAGGAGATAGAACAAAGCACATTTCACCAAAGTTTTTCTATACACATGAACTCCAAAAGAATGGTGATATAAATGTGCAATAGATTCGTTCAAGTGAAAATGTGCCTGACCTATTCATCAAGTCTCTACCAACTGCAACTTTCAAGAAGATGGTGCACAAGATTGGAATTCGAAGATTCAAGTCATTGGATTGATGTTCTCATTAGGGGAATTAAGTTAATACGCATTGTACTCTTTTTCCCTTACGAGGTTTTGTCCCACTGGGTTTTCCTAGTAAGGTTTATAATGAGGAAGCCTAGATGCGTATTAATAGATATGTGTACTCTTTTCCTTCACTAGAGTTTTTCTTTTTTTTTAAAGTTTTTTTAGTAAGGTTCTTAACGAGGCACATCGTTTATGAATTAGACATTCACTGGGAGTGTTATAAATATATATTGAATGTCTATCTATTAGAGAAAATTTAGGAACCCTAACTTTGAGACCAAGTCAATTTTTCCCTATAAATAGAGGGGTCCTCTTCATTGTAAAATCATCCTTCAAGAAAAATAATAAGTCTTCTCTTCTCTCTACTTTCTTCTTCTTATTCTATAGTTTCATAACAAGACGGTTAGTTTTAAGTGTAATAGTGAATCAAAAAGGTGGACTGAGGGGTATTTTTAGCTCAATTGATGGATGAGGGGTATATTTAAACCTTTTCAGATAGTTCGGTGGTATTTTTGGTCCTTTTCCATTTTTTTTATAAAGTATTCATATAAATATAAAATTAACTTGTAATTTAAATATATCCTTATTCCTATCAAGATACAACTATATAAGGTACTACATAATATGATATGAGTAATGAAACAAAAAAAATTAATAGAAATATAAATGAAATCACATAAAACAAATATTACAAATAAATAAGTCACAAAAATAATCATAATTTAGAAGTATTAAATTACGCAAAAAAAAAGACGAATAAGTAGTACTTTCCAGAAAAAAACAAAAAAAAACAATTTATTTTTGTGGCTACAGATTTATGGAATTACATGACTAAACATTGATGTAAAACTAAAATTAGCTTATACATTTTAATTATCTAAATCAATGTAAAATTAAAGAAAAAATATTCACTATTATTGTCTTTCTTAGTATTGAATTGATTTTTTTGTTAGCATTATTAATGATTTGATTTTGTTTTGAGCTTTATTGTCACGACCCAGACCGTTGTGAGTGGCATCCACACTAAGGAGAACCATAACTACTAACCAAGTAACCTCGAACTAAGCATTTAAAGATACAGAAGTATGTTTAAATGCAGAAAATTAAGTAGAGTTCCCATAAACTCCAAAGTCTATCAAATCAAATGATGAAATAACGCATAGAACTTGAAAGTCAACTACCAAAACATCTAAGGTTCAACCATAAGTCTAAATAAGAAAAGTACAACCCCAAACTAACATACGAATAACTAACTAGAAAGTCTAGGTCTGAAATGTGGACATAAACAGGAAAAGAACTCATGGCAGTCCGGAAGAACTGGCTCACCCTTGAATTTGAAATGATCACTGATCTGCTAAGCGAGGTCTGTCAATACCCGCCTGAAGATGCCCTGTACTCAACAAAGAAAGAGCAAGTGCAGTATCAGTACACAACCACAGTGTATTGGTAGGATCACGCAGCTATCCCACTAAGTGCAACATAATAATATCATGCATACACCGAATATATACAATATCGACAATAATTCCGCATTCTTAAACATAATCATATATAAGTAACAAGTCATTGGTCTTCTCATAAAACCTATACTAAAACAGTTAGTGTACCTGTACGTCGTACCCGATCCAATGTTTATGCCTGAACATGGCAACTGATCCCATATTTATGCAAGAACATGGCAACCAATCCCAGTTAGTGTGTCGAAATGCAACACCTGATCCATTCAACAAGCCACAATCACAATCACAATCACAATCATAAGTATATTCTCAAAGTCATACAATCACGTTATGATTCAATGCATTCATCATTCATCTGTCCTCATTTACAATTAGTGTGATCAATAATGCAACATTCGCATACATACATATACTATAATGAAGTAAGAAAAAACATACATCACACAACATGAAATCACAACTATCACCTACCTCGAAACAAGCTTGAATTCCCTAAGAAACTTGATTCTTCTCTTTCGAGATTCTTTCCGCTTGTTCTTGGTCTACAAACAATAGATATAACATGGGAATTAATAAACGATGTCTAGTTACCCGGATTGAAGTCAACACTATCAACCCTAGATCAAACCCATGATCCCAATATCTAAATTAGGGCTTTCCCCACCATAATTCTCAGATCAAAACCCTCCCCCATCAATAATAACCCAAGAAACTAGGTTCTACGGATCAAAAAATGGATTCGCGGAGTGAAAACCTTACCTGTAGCCTCAGGAATGGTGGAAACACTAAAGAAACCAGCTGGGGTCATTCCTTAGCTCTAATGGTCGAAAGTGTATAATAAAACATTTTTGGGGTTTATTTACGACTTAAGTAGCGTCTATCCTGCTATGGCGGCCCAAGTCCTGCCACAGCAGCCCCGCCCTGGCGGGAAAATCCCGCCTCGGTGGCTTGCACAGAAACAGTGAGCAATTTTAAGAATTATAAAACCCCCATTTCACAACACACCTTCATCCCATGACACTCAGAAAATACTCGTTCATGCTAAGATTAATTTCAGGAGTTCCATTCGCCCGAATTTAATTTCGTAAAGTCGTACGGTTTCTTTAACGTCTTAGATATCTACCCAAATAATCATATTCACAATTAGACCTCCTGTTTGTTACAAGATTTTCCTAGACCTTACTAACTTCGATTTCGTCCAAATCTGGACTAGGTTGAGAAATTTCTAGGTACTACCAAAAAGTTTTTCGGCCAAAAAATTTTCCCCGTTGGATTCTCTATAACGATGGGAATAGGTCGTTACAATAGATACCAATTTACCCGTCACTCGTGCCCGAGTGATACACTAGGAAAATAGGCTAACGCAAGAGTGGAGTAGTACCTGAATCGTCGAACAACTAGGGGTACGTGTCTCACATGTCCTTCTCGGTTTCCCAAGTGTCTTCCTTAACCGAACGATGCTTCCATTGAACTTTCACGGACTTAATCTCCTTGGTGCTCATCTTCCAAACATCATGATCAAGAATTGTAATCGGTTCTTCCTCATACTGAATGTCCTTGTCTAACACAACTGAGTTCTATTTTATGATGTAATCCCCATCACCATAATATCTCTTCAACATGGACACATGAAATACCGGATGAACTCCCGATAGGTTAGGAGGTAAGGCCTACCTATAGGACACTGGCCCTACATGGTCTAGAACCTTAAATGGCCCAATGTATTGAGGACTAAGCTTGCCCTTTTTGCTGAATCTCATCACCTCTTTCATGAGTGATACCTTAAGAAGAACGGTCTCACCAATCTGAAATTCCATATCTCTTACCTTTTGGTCTGCATACTTCTTCTGTCTACTTTGGGCTGCTAAAAGCTTAGCTTGAATACTCCTCACTTTATCTTGAGCATCCTTCACTAAATCGACCCCCAAAGGTTTCACATCTCCAGCCTCAACCCATCCTATAGGTGACCTACATCCTCTCCCATATAGTACTTCAAATGGTGCTATATCAATGCTGGAGTGGTAACTATTATTATAGGAAAACTCACATAAAAGTAGGAACTTATCCCAATGTCCTTCAAAGTTAATCACACATTCCCTCAACATGTCCTCTAGTACTTGAATAGTCATCTCTGACTGCATGTCCATTTGCGGATGGAAGGTTGTGCTAAAGGTGAGTTGAGTACCCAACTCCTCATGTAATTTTCCCCAAAACTTGGATTTGAACTGCGTACCACGGTCTGAGATAATAGAAAGGGGAACCATGTGTTGCCTTACTATGTAATTTACATATACCTTAGCTAATTGTTGTGCATTATAGTCTGTTCTAACTGGAATAAAATGGGCTAACTTAGTCAATCTGTCAATGAGTACCCAAATAGAATCAAACTTCCCCAAAGTCTTGGGAAGACCAACCACGAAATTCATAGCTATCCTTTCCCACTTCCATTCCAGAATTGGCATTCTCTGAAGCAAACCTGCAAGCCTTTGGTGCTCATATTTTACTTGTTGACAATTTTGGCACTTAGCCACAAACTCTGCTATATCTTTCTTCATGCCAAGCCACCAATAGAGTCGCTTCAAGTCTCGGTACATCTTAGTCAGACCCATATAAATGGAATATCTCGAACCATGGGATTATGTCAATAGACTCTGAATCAAGTCACCCACTCTAGGAACATAAATCCTTCCTTTAAAACTGAGTACACCTTTCGCATCAAGAGTGGTCTCTTGTGCCTTTCCAATCATCGTCTTCTTCCTAAGCTCATCCAAGTTTTCATCCTCAAACTATTTGGCCTTGATCTCCTCAATAAAGGTGGCTTTAACCTCGATGCTAGCTAAACACCCCACATTTTTCTGAGATGCCCAACCACATGAACTTGGATTCCAAGGTTTGAATTTCCTTAACCAAAGGTCGCTTGGATACACTCAAGCAAGCTAAACTACCCATATTCACCGCCATTCGACTTAATACGTCTGCTACTACATTAGCCTAACCCGGATGGTATTGGATGGTCACATCATAATCCTTGTGTAACTCCATCCACCTTCGTTGTCTCAAATTCAGATCCTTTTGAGTGAACACATGTTGTAGACTACGATGATCGGTAAATACCTTACACTTAACACCATAAAGATAATTCCGCCAGATCTTAAGGGCAAACACTACCACTGCCAACTCTAAATCATATGTTGGATAATTCCTCTCATGCACCTTCAACGGCCGCGATGCATAAGGTATAACATTCTTATCATGCATTAACACAACACCCAAACCCGAATGTGAAGCATCAAAATAAACTATAAAATAATTACCTTCCACCGGTAGTGCAAGAATAAGTGTTGTGGTCAAAAGAGTCTTGAGCTTTTGAAAGTTCTCCTCACATTTTTCAATCCATTCAAAATGTACCTCCTTGTTGGTCGAATTGGTCAAGTGTATGGCAATAGAAGCAAAGTTTTTCACAAACCAACGATAGTAGCTAGCGAGACACACAAAACTCCTAATTTCGATCACAAAACTTGATCGAACCCAACTCCTAACCGCTTCAATCTTTTCGGGATCTACCATTACCCCTTCATTTGATACTACATGCCCCAAAAAGGCAACCAAAGTCAACCAGAATTCACACTTAGAAAATTTTGCATACAACTTTTATTTCCCAAGAATACCCAGAACAATACAAAGATGGTGGCCATGCTCTTCCTCACTTTTCGAATAAACCAGAATGTCATCAATAAACACTATCACAAACGAATCAAGAAAGGGTTTGAACACCCCATTCATCAAGCTCATGAAAGTTGCAAGTGCATTTGTTAACCCAAACGACATAATTAAAAATTCATAATGCCCATAACGGGTCATAAACACCGTTTTTGGTATATCCTCAGGCCTAATCTTTAACTGATGGTAACCAGACCTCAAATCAATCTTTTAGAGAAAATTGATGCACCCTGCAATTGGTTAAAAAGATTATCTATCTGAGGCAGTGGATACTTGTTCCGAATGGTGACCCTATTCAATTGTCGATAATCTATGCACATTCTCATACTACCATCATTTTTCTTAACAGTCAAGACAGGAGCACCCTACGGGGAAGCACTAGCATGAATGAATCCTTTATCATGAAGCTCTTGGATTTGAGCCTTAAGCTCTCTTAACTCTACTGGAGCCATACGATATGGAGGAATAGAAACGGGGCGGGTACTAGGTTCCAAGTCAATGCAGAAATATATATATATATCTCTATCCGGAGGCATACCAGGCAAATAAGTAGGGAACACTTCTCTAAATTATGACACCACATGGATAGACTCAATGGAGGGAGACTAAACCTCAACATCCCGAATATGAGCCAAATAAGCCAAACAACCCTGCCCCACTAGTTTCCTAGCCCTATTGGAGGATATGATCTTAGCTGGCTTAGGCTTGTACACCCCTTCTCACTCTAACTTTTCCCTACAGGGATCTCTAGAGTCATAGCCTTAGTATTACAATTTAACACATCATAATAAGGGGACAACCAAGTCATGCCTAAGAATATATCAAAGTCAGTCATATCCAAAATCACCGAATCAGCCCAAGTTTAAAAACCCATAAACAAGATAGGACAAGCACGACAGACATGGGTGACTATGACAGACTCTCCAACTAGGGTAGAAACATGGATGGGGGTATCAAGTATATCAACATTCATATCAAATTCTGAGGCAAATTGCACTGACACATAAGAATAAGTAGAACCCAGATAAAATAGCACATTAGCCATCCGGTCACAGACAAGAATAGTACATATAATCACAGCATCAGATGCCTCTGCCTCGGTCTTGCCTGAAAATACTTAACACTGAGCCATGTCATCTTGATGGGCAACTTCCCTGCCTAGCTGCGCTGCACCTCTGCCTGTATTACCATTTCCCCAACCTCCACGGCCTCGTTGATTTCCTCCTCACCCACCTTGTGGACATCGTCGACCATTATTACCATTTCCCACAGGTACCACTACTCTAGACTGCTGCTGCACAGAATCCAACATGCTCGAGTGGGGACAATCTCTTCTCATATGCCCGAGTTCTCAACAGTTATAACAAGTGCGATCAAACTATGGCCTGCTTCCCGCCGAAGGTGCGGCTCCCTGGCTATCCTGAATCAAATTCTGAGGTGGAGTTCCTGAGTAATTACTTGTAGAAGCGGGGATAGAGGACTGAATTGGCCAGGCTCCAAGTGTTGGCCTACCCGAACCCCTAGAGTAACAGCCCTGAAAGTTCCATGAGTTCTTGGCTTTCTTGGCCAATGCCTTAGCCTGACCATCTCGCCTCACCCCCTTCACTTTCTTCACAAAATCTGTCACCTCATTAAAACTTTTTTCTTGCAGAAGTCATGTGCACAGACAATACATGTAACTCAGAATTCAGTCCCTTAACAAATAGACGGATCCTCTCTTCCTCAGAAGTCACCAATTGTGTAACGTATCTAGACAAAGCATGGAACTTAGCCTCATAAGATGCCACAGACATACCACCTTGCTCCAAAACCAGGAACTCATCCTTCTTACGATCTCTCAAGCATGAAACTGTGTCCAAGTGAGTGGGGGTAAAGTTGAAGATCTGTATTCAACATAAGCTCTCCACCACTGCTTAGCCTCGCCCTGAAGTTGAAAAGTCACAAATTCTACCCTAAGCTGATGGACAATTCCCAACTTATGAAGCCTCTCATAACAATCAAGAATGAATTCATAGGTATCCTCATTCTCAGAACCAAGAAACACAGGAGGCTTCAGCTTAAGAAAGTTAGTCAACGTCTCATGTTCATCACCAGTCATAACAGAGCCCAACAACGGACAGAAGAATGCATCAGTACCTACAGTTCCATCCACCTTGGAGTCAGTGCAAGCAATAGGGAGGTTGGCAGGAGCTTGAGTTGCTTGAACTGTGGGAAAAAAACTCCAGGACCAACCAATCCTTTCAGGAACGACATAATTTGTTGAGCTAACATTGGGTCTAAGGGAAGAATACATGTAGTCTCAGCATTTACCTCTTCCTCTTGTCTAATATCCTCATCATTCTCAACCTCTACATTCTCCTCTATCACTTCATGATGCACAGGACGATTCTCATTTTTAGGGGCATTTTCAACCGGTGCTCCATCCCTAATAGGTGTTGCCCTTCCTCGGCCTTTGCCCCTAGCTCTTCCTCTGCCCCTGCCTCGACCGCGACTTCTGGCTTCAGACCCATCGGCTGGTTCATTGACGGGAGCTATGGGCCTAACGTCGTTGAATCTAGTGTTAACCATCTGCGGATAGAAGAGTGAAGGAGGTTAGATACCAATTTGCATCACCCAGATTCTAATTGGACCAAATTTATAGCACGAAAGGAGTTAAGAGAAAAATAGAGAGATTTTTTAAAGTCCTATAGCCTCTCGAAACTCAATGTACCAAAACATCTAAGGTTCAACCATAAGTCTAAATAAGAAGGGTACAACCCCAAACAAATATTCGAATAACTAACTAGAAAGTCTAGATCCGAAATGTGGACATAAACAGGAAGTGAACTCATGGCAGTCCGGAAGAACTGGCTCACCCTTGAATTCGAAACGATCAATGACCTTCTAAGAGAGGTCTATCAATAAATACCTGAAGATGCCCTATACTCAACAAAGAAAGAGCAAGTACAGTATTAGTACACAACCACAATGTACTAGTAGGATCACGCGGCTATCCCACTAAGTGCAACATACATAAACCTCATAATAATAACATTCATACACCGAATATATACAATATCGACAAAAATTCCACATTCTTAACCATAATCATATATAAGTAACAATTGATTGGTCCTCTCACGGAACCCATACTCAAACAGTTAGTGTACCGGTACGTGGTTCCCAATGCAATGTTTATGCCGCAACATGGCAATCAATCCCATATTTATGCCAGAATGTGGCAACCGATCCAAGTTAGTTTATCGGAACACAACACCTGATCCATTCAACAAGCCACAATCACAATCACAAGTATATTCTCAAAGTCATACAATCACGTCATGATTCAAGGCATTCATCATTCATCATTCATCTATCCTTATTTACAATAAGTGTGATCAATAATGCAACATTCGCATACATACATATATCATAATGAACCAAGAACAAACATACATCACACAACATGAAATCACAACCATCACCTACCTCGAAACAAGCTTGAATTCCCTAAGAAACTTGATGCTTCTCTTTCGGGATTCTTTCGGCTTGTTCTCAATCTACAAACAATAGATATAACACAGGAATCAATACACGATATCTAGTTACCCGAATTGAAGTCAACACTATGAACCCTAGATCAAAACCATCATCCCAATATCTAAATTAAGGATTTTCCCCACCATATTTCTCAGATCAAAACCCTCCCCCATCAATAATAACCCAAGAAACTAGGTTCTACGGATCGAAAAATAGATTCGACCAGTGAAAACTTTACCTTTAGCCTCAAGAATGGTGGAAAACGCTCAAGAAAACATGTGGGGTCATTCCTTAGCTCTCAAGGTCGAAAAGTGCAGAATAAAATATTTTTGGGGTTTATTTCCGACTTAAGTCACGTCTGTTTCGCTATAACGGCCCAAGTTCGGCCACAGTAGCCCCGCCCTGGTGGGAAAATCCCACCTCGACGGCTTGCACGAAAACAGTGAGCAATTTTAAGATCAATTTCGGGAGTTCACGCTAAGATTAATTTTGAGAGTGCCACTCGCCCGAATTCAATTCCGTAAAATCATACGGTTTCTTTAATGTCTTAGTTACTTACCCAAATGATCAAATTCACAATTAGACCTCCAATTTGTTACCTGATTTTCCTATACCTTACTGACTCCGATTTCTTCAAATCTGAACTGGGTTTGGAAATTTCCAGATACTACCAAAAAGTTTACCGACCCAAAATTTTTTCCCGTTGGCTTTCCTATAACGACGGGAACAGGTTGTTACATTTATTAGGGTTACTAATATCTATGGGTTATAATCTTTATTAGACCATTCAAAATTTTATGTCTCAAACATGAAATAATATTTCAATAAATCGAAACTATGAAAAATATAAGAAATATTTACAAACTATATCAAAGTAAATACTTTTATGTATAAGTTATATATATAATGTAGGGTTGGTTTGGTCTCAGGTTGACTCTTTTAGTAAATCAAATCAACCCAAGTATAGTCGGATTTTTCTCCAATACCAAATCAAGTTAAACCAAACCACTAGTTGACTTTTTTGTCAATTTGACTTGATTTACGGTTTGATTCAATTTTCGGTTAATTTGTTCACCCTTACCTTTCATTCCCAAAAAGATAGAAAAACTGATTCTTAATTAATTTATAAAAAGATCCATCAATATTAAGAAGATAAATATATCACCAAAAAAATATTACGATAAAATATGTAAAAGAAAAAAATGAATAGATAAAAAGATATTGGCAATCATCCATTATAGATTTATACTTATGTGATATTGTTATATCATCGACTTTAGGTTGAAATGTTCGTAATATTTAAAATTTTACCAAACTTTATCATCCTCTTTTGATTATTTCTGAAGTTGAATATATGAAAATGATGTTTGTAAGCATGAAGTTACACACGGGTATTACCTAGTGTGAATATAAAACTAAAGTATGTGTAATGTCATGATATTTGAAAGTATAATAGTCTCTTGATACTATCAAATTAAAATAAATGGTATTATATTGCTCCATTCAAATATTGTATTTGTTAAAAAATATTGAGAAAATCACCTCACACGTCTATTTAAAGAGTTAATATTACAACTTTTAAATATACTATTTTTTATTACTACTAATAAAGTTTTATTTACAAGAGTTGACAAATTTGCATTATTTTATAAATTAATTAATTATAGTCTAATAAGTAATTATCTAAAAGTATCTTAATCACTAGGTGAGAGAATCAATTGGTAATTACTAAGAGAGAGAATCAGACACTGCAAGAGGTAATTATCAATTACTACTTTCAAGAAATTTCTCAACTTACACACACTTACAAACGTCACATTCACCACCATTTCCACATACCCACGTATCTCTTACAACTGGTTTCTATTTCACATTCTCTATTCTTCTTCAACAACATTCAAAAAAAATTACAACATTCACTCATATTATACCCACAATTTCAATTTCTCTAACAATGTGCCTTCTGAGATAGGATGGGATGAATTAAGGAGGTGTAACACCCCGTATGCTAGAACTACCAAATGCAGCTTTTTAGAAGCTACAGGTGCAACCCATGGACCGTAGGGTGACCCGCGGTCCGTGCTGGTGATTCGTATATGGCCACCTGCAGCCCTCCCCAGAATCAGCCTCAAAAATTGTCTAAGGATCGACCCACGGCCGGACCCATAGACCGTAGGTCAGGCCACGGACCGTGGTCCTGGTCAGTGGATCGCTGCCCCTATTTCCTGCCTCAATCTCGAACGACGACCGACCAACACGGACCGTGGTCCTGGTCAGTGGATCGCTGCCCCTATTTCCTGCCTCAATCTCGAACGACGACCAACCAACACGGACCGTTTGTCAATCCACATTCCTTCAATCTGGTCCGTCGATGCCCTAACAACATTTAAGTCAGGGGTCGTTTGGTCTATTCCCTACATGTTGGACTACTAAACTATGTGGTTTAACCCCCTAAACTGCGTAGTCTGGTCAGTTATAGCCTAGTAAACTAATTAGAACTTACCCTAGTCAGATGATTCATCAAAAACATAGAAAATTAGAACGTACAAAGGAGAAAGAGGTCGAGCAACCCTAGTTCAAGAATGCAGCAAGGTTTGATGCATTCCAGCCCCTAAATCAAAAGATTTCATCGTGGAATTTGTCACCAGGTATGTGGAATTTCACTAGTGGGTTCCTTTCACCCATTAGGTCCCTAGAAATCAGTCAGAATCTTGATTCCCTTGATAATATATAGACCTAGGATTTCTTGAATATAGAAATTGTTGGGTTTTAGTTGTTAGTATGGTCCAAATCAGATTATCACGTTGTTACTTAGTTCCTAGCATGAAATCGAAAACCATAACTATGTAGTTCTCTTAGTTCATGAATTACACATGCTAGGTCAGTAAATTCATATATATACATACATGTTTCAGTTTACGAATGCCACATTATTATCAGATGTAATTATTGCATTCTCATAGTTTGCATGTCAGTAATTGAGCTATCCAGTACTTCAGCATTTCAATCATAACATTTCTTATTTACATAATCAATTGGGAGTACACTTTATACCGAGTTGGACTAGGGTCAGTCTCCCTCAAGTCCTAGAACTACGTGCCCTCATAGGTTATAAGTTCCCTGTGTGGGCATCATTTTAGTGATCATGCCAGTCATGCCTCAATATCTCTGGCAGGGTACATAGGGTCCTCTTGATGGGGCGTATACATCGGACCCCACATTTAGCTCATGTGGTTTTATGTCGGTTATTAGTAGCTACCACAATTCAGTTAGATTTTATTGCATTGACCATGTTATCAGTTTCACTCAGACTTCAGCGTCAACATGTTATAAACTGTCATTGCATTCAGTTATTTCATGTTCAGTATTCTCAGTTCAGCATAATACTTGCCTTGTACTATTGCTCAGTTAGACGCTTTGGTTCAGTTATGATTATTATTCAGCTTTACTTTATCTTGCATGCTCAGTACCTTTCAAGTACTGACGCAAACCCTATACTACATCTTCTTGTGTTGTAGGTTCATGCTCTCAGCTTCCATATCACGCATAGATCGGTTCCCGATCTCTAGTTTAGCAGCATCAGTGGTGAGTCCTCATTCTTCGAGGACGATTAACATGTCATCTTTCAAATTTTAGTCATTAGTTTCAATATTTTCTAGATCTAGTTGGGGCATGTCCCAGCATTTCTAGTCGAGGCTTTATTTCAGACATAGTTTAGATTCAACTTTGGTTGAGTTTGATCTTTCAGTTGTTATTAAACTCATAGTCTTTTATATATTCAGATCAGTATTGGGTATTCCCCACTTTTAGTAATTAATGGTTTTAAGCTTCCGAATAGTGTATTTTATTTAGTAATCTTCGAGTATGCTTATGATATGCCAGCTCAGGGTTAGCTTGGGGTCACTCGTGATCCTAGGTCCCATGTTTAAGTCCTGGGGGTAGCCTCGGGGAGTGACAAACTTTTTATTAGAGCCTTAGGTTCAAGAGTCCTAGGATTTTTGAAAAGGCCGTACTAAGTAAAGTCATTTCATGGGTGTTAAGTGCACCACATCTAATGAGAGGGAGACTACGAAGTGTTTTTGGAAAAACTTCATTTTCTTGTTACTCTTATCGTGCGTAAAGTATGATCTAATTCCTCGTTCTAACTCGATGTTATGTATTTCAGATCATGCCTCCTCGTAAAGCTTACACAAGGAATACGAATGCCAGGAATCCTAACGCAGCTCCTCCAATCCCAGATGAGGAAGTTTCGAATGCTGAATTTTGGAACGCTATCCAGTTGTTGGCTCAGAGTGTGACCAACTAGAACAATCAGCAGGTTCCAGATCTGACAAATGCTAATGTTGGGTCAGCTGCAGCTGCAGTTCGGGATTTTTTTGGATGAGTCCGCCTGAGTTCTTAGGATCGCAAATGGGTGAGAATCCCCAAAACTTCATAGATGAGGTCAAGAAGATCTTTGAAGTGATGCAGGTAACTAAGAACGATCAGGTTGAGCTGGCATCCTATTAGCTTAAGGATGTAGCTCATATCTGGTATACTCAATGGAAAGAGAACATGGGTATATATGTCGTTTCTATCACTTGGGAATGCTTTAGTGAGACCTTTCTGGACAGGTTCTTCCCAAGGGAGTTAAGGGAGGAAAACGCTCAGGAGTTCATCAACTTGAGGCAAGGTAACATGACAGCCCAAGAGTATGGGCTCAAGTTCACCCAACTCTCCAGGTATACTCCTCACATGGTTGTCGATTCCAGGGCTCAAATGAACAAGTTTCTGTATGGAGTGTCAGACTTTGTGAAAACAGAGTGTAGAAATGCTATGTTGCTGGAAAATATGAACATCTCTAGGCTCATGACTCATCCTCAGCTGGTTGAGGGAGATAAGCTTAGGGAACAGGCTAAGTAGAACAAGAAGGTTAGGACTGGGAACTATGAATGTTCTCAGTAGAAATCGAGTGGTGAAAATTGCTCTTAGTCTCAATAAAAGTCTACCGCTCCCACACCTTCATCAGCTAGTATTCCATCTTTCAAGTTTCGACAGGATCATAAAGGTAGGGCATCAGGCTCTAAGTCTCAGGGGAGTGTTTCAGGCACCAGAACCTACCCAACATGCCTAAAGAATGGTAAGAACCATCCGGGCGAGTGGCTTGCAGGGAAGGAAGAATGTTTTGGGTGTGGTCAGACTGGTCACAAGTTACAAGATTGTCTTTCTAAACAGGGTCAAGGAGGTAGTAATGGTAGAGCTCAGTCCATCACTTAAGCAGCACCAACAGGTCGCCCGACTCAGCAGGGTAACACATCTGGTACAGGTGGCGGTCAGCGCCAGAACAGGTTGTATGCTCTTCAGGTTCGCCGGGATCAGGAAGATTCCCGTGATGTGGTCACTGGTACGTTACGAGTCTTTAACTTAGATGTTTATGCTTTATTAGATCTAGGGGCTACTCTTTCTTTTGTAACTCCTTATATAGCAGTCAATTTTGATGTTAGTCTAGAAACTCTCTAAGAACCCTTCTCAGTCTCTACTCCAGTCGGTGACCCAGTTATAGGTAGTCGAGTATACAGAAATTGCTTTGTCATAATCTCTCAAAAAGTCACCTCAACAGATCTTGTAGAATTAGAAATGGTAGACGTTGATAACATTCTGGGACTGGATTGGTTACATTCTTGTTATGCCTCAGTCGATTGTAGAACTAGGATTGTTCGTTTTTAGTTTCCAGACAAACCAATCTTATAATAGAAGGGTAGTAGCGTAGCGCCTATGGATCGATTCATTTCTTACCTTAAGGCCAGAAATATGATCTCTAAGGGTTACCTCTATCATCTAGTTTGGGTTAAGGATTCAAGCTCTGAAACCCTAACTCTTGAGTCAGTTCCACTAGTAAATGAGTTCCCAGAAGTGTTTCCAAAAGATCTTCCCAGAGTTCCTCCTGAGAGGGAAATTGACTTTGGAAATGATATCCTTCCAGATACCCAGACTATCTCTATTCCTCCTTACAGAATGGCTCCAGTTGAGCTTATGGAATTGAAAGAGCAGTTGAAAGACCTTCTAAATAAGGGCTTCATCAGACCTAGTATTTCACCACGGGGTGCACCAGTACTGTTTGTGAAAAATAAAGATGGTTCTCTCAGTAAGTTCATTGACTATTGGTAGTTGAGCAAAGTCACAATCAAGAATAAGTACCCTATCCCCAGGATTGATGACTTGTTTGACCAACTTCAGGGTGCTAGTCATTTCTCTAAGATAGACCTCATATCCGATTATCATCAGCTTAGAGTCAGAGATAGTAACATTCCGAAGACAACCTTTAGAACTCTGTATGGTCATTATGAATTTGTAGTTATGTCATTTGGACTAACCAATGCTCCTACAGCTTTCATGGATTTGATAAACAGGGTGTTTAAGCAGTACTTGGACTTGTTCGTTATTGTCTTTATTAGTGATATCCTCATTTACTCTAGAAATGAGGAAGAACATGCGAATCCTTTGAGGGTTCTCCTGCAAACTCTCAAAGATCACCAGTTATTCGCTAGGTTTAGCAAATGTGAGTTTTGGTTGCAATCTGTTGCTTTCCTTGTTCATATTGTATCTAGCGAAGGGATCCGAGTGGATTCTTAGAAAATAGAAGCAGTGAAACAATGGCCCAAACCTACCTCTCCTACAGATATTAGAAGTTTCTTGGGTCTAGCTGGTTATTGTAAAAGGTTTGTGGAAGGATTTTCATCCATAGCCTCTCCATTGACTAGGTTGACTCAGAAAAAGGCCAAGTTTCAATGGTCATATGATTGTGAGAAAAGCTTTACAGAACTGAAAGCTAGGTTGACTGCAGCTCCTGTTCTGACTCTACCAGAAGGTTCAGATGATTATGTGATCTATTGTGATGCGTCCAAAGTTGGCCTAGGTTGTGTGTTGATGCAACAAGATAAGGTTATAGGTTATGCTTCTTGACAGCTTAAGGTGCATGAAAAGAATTACCCGACTCATGACCTCAAGCTTGCAGTAGTGGTGTTTACACTTAAGATTTGGAGACATTACTTGTATGGTATTCACGTAGATGTGTTCACAGACCATAAGAGCCTTCAATATGTATTCACCCAGAAAGAGTTGAATCTTTGCCAAAGAAGATGGCTTCAGTTCCTCAAGGACTACGATATGAGTGTACATTACCATCTTGGTAAGGACAACATGGTAGCAGATGCTCTTAGTACACTATCTATGGGTAGTGTAGCACTTGTGGAGGAAGAAACAAAAGAACTAGCAAAGGATGTTAACAGGATTGCTCGCTTGGGAGTTCACCTTATGAGCATATCAAATGGTGGTGTAACAGTTCAAAATGGGTTAGAGTCTTCATTGGTAGTGGAGGTTAAGGAAAATCAAGACAGTGATCCAATACTGCTTCAAGTAAAGGGTCCAGTCCATCAATAGAGAGTTGAGGTTTTCTCCCAAGGGGGAGATGGTCTGTTTTGCTATCAGGGTCGATTATGTGTTCCTAAGGTAGGTGAGTTGAGACAACAGATTCTTACAGAAGCCCATAATTCCAGATATTCTATTCATCAAGGCGCCACTAAGATGTACCGTGATCAATGGTAAGTCCTTTAGTGGAATGGCATGAAAAGGGATATAGCAAATTTTGTGCCTAAGTGCCCCATTTGTCATCAAGTCAAGGTAGAACATCGGAAACCAGGAGGTATGACTCAAGAGATCAACATTCCTACTTGGAAGTGGGAAGTGATCAATATGGACTTCATTACAAGATTACCTTGTACTCGCAGACAACATGACTCCATTTAGGTGATAGTTGATAGGGTCACAAAGTATGCATGCTTTTTGGCTGTAAAGACCACAGATATGGTGGAGGACTACGCCAAGCTTTACATTATGAGATAGTCAGGTTACATGGGGTTCCTTTGTCTATCATCTCAGATAGAGGTCCTCAATTTACCTCTCATTTCTAGAAGTCATTTTAGAAAGGTCTTGGTACTCAGGTTAATCTTAGCACAACATTTCATCCACAGATGGATGGTCAGGAAGAGCGTACCATTCAAACCTTAGAGGACATGTTGAGAGTTTGTGTGATTGATTTCAAGGGTAGTTGGGATGATCATCTTCCTCTTATAGAGTTCGCCTACAATAATAGTTATCATTCCAGCATTTAGATGGCCCCTTATGAGGCATTGTATGGGCATAGATGTAGATCTCCAGTTGGTTGGTTTGAAGTAGGTGAAGCAAACTTGATAGGGAAAGATTCAGTTCATGATGCTATGGAGAAAGTGCAATTCATTAGAGATAGACTTAACACAACCCAAAGTCGCCAAAAGTCCTATACAGATGTAAGAAGAAGTGAATTAGAGTTCCAAGTTGATGATTAGGTTTTCCTGAAAGTGTCACTTATAAAAGGGGTTCTGAGATTTGTAAAGAAAGGGAAGCTCAGTCCTAGATATGTAGGCCCTTATAAGATTCTGATAAAGGATTGGTAAGGTGGCTTATGAGTTAGAGTTACCCGCAAAACTAGCAGCAGTCCATCCAGTCTTTCACATTTCATTGTTGAAGAAGTGTGTGTTGATCCAGCATCCATAGTAGCATTAGAGAGTGTGGTTGTGAAGGATAGTCTCACTTATGAGGAGGTACCAGTTGAGATTCTTGATCATCAGGTTTGAAGGCTGAGAAACAAAGAAGTCGCTCTGATTAAGGTTTTGTGGAGGAATCAGTCCGTAAAGGGAGCTACTTGGGAAGCAGAAGCAGCCATGAAGGCCAAGTAACCTCACCTCTTTCCTTCCGATTCCATTCCATCTTGAGGTAATAGTTCCTCTTCAGTTCTTCAGTCATTCATGGGAAGATTCAGTCTTAGTATCATGGCCATTCAGTTTGTCCTTGCATTTTTAGCGTATTTGCATGTCCTTGGATCTTAGTTCAGTCAGAAATCAGTTTCCAGTGTTAAATGGTAGGATTTGCAGCTCTTTCCCTCCAGTTCAGCTAGTTTTGTCTTCATTAGAGGAAGAATGTTCCCAAGGGGGAGATAATGTAACACCCCGTATGCTAGAACTACCAAATATAGATTTTTAGAAACTACACGTGCAACCCACGGTTGCCACCCATGGACTGTAGGGTGACCCATGGTCCATGCTATTGATCCGTGGATATCCACCTGCAGCCCTCCCCAGAATCAGCCTAAAAAATTGTCTAAGGATGGACCCATGGCTAGACCCACAGACCGTAGGTCAGGCCACGGACCGTGGTCCTGGTATGTGGATCGATGCCCCCAATTGCCAGCCTCAATCTCGAACGACGGCCGACCAGCACGGACCATCAGTCAATCCACGGTCTATCGATTTGGTCCGTCGATGCCCCAGACAACAGTTAAGTCAGAGGTCGTTTGTTCTTTTCCCTATGTGTTGGACCCCTAAACTACGTAGGTTTAGTCAGTTTTAGCCTAGTAAACTAATTAGAACTTACCCTAGTAAGATTATTCATCAAAAACATAGAAAATTAGAACGTAAAGAGGAGAAAGAGGTCGAGCAACCCTAGTTTAAGAACACAGCAAGGTTTCATCCATTCCAACCCCGAAATCAAAATATTTCTCCATGGAATTCCGGGTATTTGGGATTTCACTAGTGGGTTCCTTTCACCCATTAGGTCCCTATAATTTAGTCATAATCTTGATTCCCTTGATATTATCTAGACCTAGGGTTTCTTGAATGTAGAAAATGTTGGGTTTTAGCTGTTAGTATGATCCAAATAAGATTATCACGTTGTAGCTTAGTTTCTTGCATGAAATTCAGAACCCTAGCTGTGTAGTTCTCTTAGTTCATGAAATGCACATGCTAGGTCAGTAAATTCATATATATACATACATGCTTTAATTTACGAAGGCCACATTATCAGATATAATTGTTGCATTCTCAGAGTTTGCATGTCAGTAATTGAGCTATCCAGTACTTCAGCATTTCAGGCATAATATTGCTTATTTACATAATCAATTGGGAGTAGACTTAATAATGAGTTCGACTAGGGTCAGTCACCCTCAAGTCCCAGAACTACGTGCCCCCGTAGGTTGTAAGTCCCCTCTGTGGGCATCATTTTAGTGTCACGCTAGTCATGCCTCTATACCTCTGGCATGGTATATTGGGTCCTCTCGGTGAAGCTTATACATCAAACTCCACATTTAGCTCATGTATTTTTATGTCGGTTATTAGTATCTCCCACAGTTCAGTAAGATTTTATTGCATTGACCATGTTATCATTTACAGTCAGACTTCAGCATCAGCATGTTATAAACTTGGTCATTGCATTCAGTTATTTCATGTTCAGTGTTCTCAGTTCAATATCATGCTTACATCCTATTGTTGCTCATTATATGCTTTGGTTCAGTTATGATTATTATTCAGCTTTACTCTATCTTTCATGCTCAGTACCTTTCAAGTACTAACGCATACCCTGCGCTACATTTTCTTGTGATGTAGGTTCAGGTTCTCATCTTCCATATCGCGCATAGATCGCTTCCCGATCTATAGTTCAGCATCATCAGTGGCGAGTCCTCATTCTTCGAGGACGATTTACATGTCATCTTTCCAATTTTAGTCATTAGTTTCAGTATTTAATAGATCTAGCTGGGGCATGTCCTAGCATTTCTTGTCAGTAGATGCTTTATTTCCGACATAGTTTAGATTCAGCTTTAGTTGATTTTGATCTTCTAGTTGTTATTAAACTCGTAGTCTTTTATATATTCATATCAGTATTGGGTATTCCCCACTTTTAGTTAGTAATGGTTTTAAGCTTCCGCGTAGTATATTTTTATTCAGTAATCTTTTAGTATGTTTATGATATGTCAGTTTAGTGTTAGCTTGGAGTCACTCGTGATCCTAGGTCCCGTGTTTACGTCCTGGGGTAGCCTCGGGGAGTGACAGGAGGAGAGGCAAAGACAGAGATAGTTAACCTTGGATGGATTCGTGAGAGACACCTTGACGTTTCTATGGCTTGCCAGCATGATGCACAAGATAAGTTTTTGTTTAAACAAGTTTTCGTTGTAATAACACTTTGTTATCCACTCCTATGCAAAACAAGCAAAAACTTTAGACTTAGAAAGAGTAGAGATTGTAGAAGAAAAAACCAAACTCTAATAGTAATCTCATGTCCCCGCATAAAGAAGGTTGTGATGCTGAACGTGAACAAATTTAAACAAAATAAAACTCACTGTGAATCACATATTTTCATGATAGAATCTGGATATGCTATAAAGCAATTTATAGGAGTGGGATGGTCTTGAGTTTGAATTCTATGTTGGCATAAAATTTGTATGAATTTGGTATATTTGTGAACCACACATGTTGAAACTTGAATATCTATATTTATATTCATTGGCATAATGAGATTTGACCTGACCTTGTTAATGTATATATAGAGTATACTCTTTATTTCTACAAAATGTATTTTGTCTTTATTGATGGCATAAAATTGGTAATTGTATGTATATATAGAGTGTTCACAATTTGTATTAGATTGATATGATATTGGTATACAGTTTGTATATATTTTGCATGAAGCTGGTATAATTTTGGTATATCTTTTTGTATATTCTCAATGGTTATAGTTGGTATCAAATAAAAATTATATATCATGAAATTGATATATTGTGTATATACACTTGGCATGAAGTTGGCATGAATTTGGTATATTTTTGTGCTTGTTCTCACTGTTCATAGTTTGTATCAAATAACAATTTTATTTCATGAAACTGATATGAAATTATACACTTCGTGTATATATATATATATATATATATATATATATATAATGGTGTGTATAACATTGGTATGAAGTTGATATACTCCTTGTATATATTTTGGTATGAAGTTAGTACGAATTTGGTATATATTTGTATATGTTCTCACAGTTTATAGTTTGTAACAAATATATAATATTTCAGGCTGGAAAGATATATACCTGATGATCTTCATACACAAATATGAAGGGTTTTGCCGATCTGAAGAAATTCTCAAGCAAAGAGCGAATTTGGTGGACCACGCATACCAAAAGAGCTAGCCTACTCTTTGTCAAGTCTATTTATTTATTTATTTTTGTATATAATGGAGTGTATATAATTGGTATAAGTATCATTTATAGATTGTAAGTATTGAATTTAGAGGATATACTTTAGATTATATAATGAATGAAATTGGTTTATAAAGTGGTTTCATGTATGTAATATATGCATATAATGTCTGTGAAAATTGGTATGCAAACTAGTGATTACCAAATTTTATATGTTAGTAACTATTTTAGTGGATGAAAGAGGTGTACAAACTGATATATATGAACTGTAATGTTCAATTTAGGTTATATTGATTTGTATGCCAATTTCATACACTATCATACTTGTTTTAATTAAGAATTTATATTATGTATCTCCCTATTGAATCAATATTGAATGAACTGTACCCTATTTCATACTGGAAAGAAAAAGAGAAACAAATATTTTACTTTTTAAAATTTATATAAAAAATAAATAAATAAATTTAAATATCATAGATGAAAGTAGGGTTGTGTATCTGTTAGTTCGGTTCGATTTTGGAATTTATCGGTTTTACTTATTGGTTATTGATTTGTAATCATGTTAAACTATTATGGAATCGTTAAGAACAATTTATCGATAGTGATCGTTATTGGTTCGGTTATCGAGTTAACTGTTAACAGTTCACACAATTTTAATTGAGAATTACTAATGGACTAATCAGTAATTAACAGTAAGCAGTAGCCAATAGTCACTGATGAACTTTTCCATGTTAGTCCATTACTACATAAAACTTAATAAAACTCCATATTAGCCTGGATAGAGATGTCAATATTGCCCAAACTGACAAACTAGAAAGGATTCCTCATAACAACCAAATGAATTTTGATATGAACTATACAGATAAACCATTACAACACTACTAATGAAAACCATTAATGATCATAAGACCATTACTAATAAAAACTTTTTCATTGCAGATTGTAGTATTGCAATATTGTAGGTATATCTCAGTGACTCAATCATTGTAATGAGAAGATAAAAACAAAGAGTTACAGCAAAGGAACCAACCATTTGAACCTCAATTTAGATACTTAGAGAATGATATTCAATATAATTGTCGGCGTGGGAGCAGTGACAGTGAATTAATGAGTGATGTCACAGCTTTGAAATATTATTGTGAATTTTGAGTGTCAACTATAAAGTCACTGTAAAGAGTCTGAAAACTAAAGGGTAGACCTAAAGGCTAAAAGTGTCTAAGGACTTAAGTGATATAAATGTAATTAATTAAACTTCTTATCGGGTTATCGGAACAATCTATTAGAAATATGGTCAAACCGAGACCAAATCGATAAGTCGATAAGAAGTTTATAGTACACCGAGACCTGAACCGTTAAGCCATAACCCGAAACATTGAGGTCAATTCGAATTTTCAGTTTCGGTTCAATTTTGCACAACCCTAGATGAAAGCATAAAATTTGTATTGAAGATAAATAGGAAGAAGAAGGAAATAAAGTGTGTATGAAAAAGTTAAAGAAAAAATAGTGTGGATATATTAAGGGAGAAAATTGTGTGAGAACATTAAGGAGAGATTTCAAAAATAAAACATATTTAAGAAATAAGAATACTAATGTAAACAAAACGATTTTCAAATAAAAAATAAAAAATGATATCAGTTTTTAAAACAATAAAGAAATCCTGGAAAGAAAGAGGAAAGAAAACTAAAATAGGAGATTATTACTATTAATTAGGAGATTAATAACAACCAAAATATTGTCCAATTAAATGAAGAAAATCAAGGATTGATATATTTTGTCATTTATAAAACACTATATTTAAGGGAAAATATATTGTTATTTAATTGATTAAGAATTATTTTAATTAATTTTACATTTTTTTTCATTTCTTAATTAATTTATTATTTGTTAGGTAATATTATATGTTGAAAACTAAAAAGTAGTGTTAAGATTAGTAATATTCACTCTTAAATGTGTCATTTATTAAATTCTCATAAATATTATCTAGTTATATTTGTTAACAATATAATTATTTGTGTTTTTTTTATTTTTTATTTTTTTGTATAAATCCCTTTAGATTTCACGACTCGATGTATGACAACATTTTATCTTTTAAGAGTGAACGAACCAGGGACTCGGAGCAAACATTAATAAGACAATTCAATTGTGATACGGTCAATTATATTCGATTTATGTTTCCTGTAGCCAGTTCATAAATAAAATGAAGCAAACCAACTATTTGTTTCTAATGGTCCAAATTATAACTGTCTCAAGTGTGAATTGTGAGATTTTTTTGTTATAGTTCAAAATAAGTAAATTAAAAGTTTATGAGAATTGTTGAGGCCTTTTCATATATTAATCTTTTTTTTAAATGAGGTTTCTACCTACTTTATAATTTCAAGGTCAATAGTTTTTGGATAATCAAAATGGGGATTGGATCCTATCTAGTAGGCATCCCCTTCAGCTTGTCCAGTGGGCCTTTAAAATGCTTACATGTGTACACTTAAATGTTGAATGGACTGAATTAATTTTATTAATTAAAACCTTCTAACCACAGTTAATAACCTCTCTCCCTTCATCTCTCATGGTTAGACTATTTATCAATGTAGCATACACCAAAGAACAAGCAGGTATGGCAGCTCCGATGAGCCCGATTCCGATTGCCAAATCCTCACTTTTTTCTTCTTATAAATTAGAATATAATTGCACATATAAAACCCTATACCAAATTAAAGATTTTCTAGTTTAGAAAACCTCAAGCTGCACACTTATAATGACTATGTTGAAATCACCAAATTGTTCAATATTGAGGAAAATTGGAAACTTAATCAGTCTATTTGGATTGACCCATTAACTGCTTAGTGAATGGAAGAACGGATTTCAAGAATAGAACAAATTGAAAGTGGGTTCTTTAGGTGGAGAAGGTGGTTTAATGGTCGACGGTTATGCTAGTTGATTAACAAGAAATTAGATAGAAGACATGGAGATTGAGAGAAACACATGGTGTTAGCTGCAGCAGTCCACTGGTGTTAATTTAAGTCTATGCCACTCGAATTCCTGAAATTTCACAACATGAATATATCCATTGCTTTTTGTGTTATTTCTTCTCAGGAGATTTGGTAACACCAACAAAATGAGTCTTTGCCTCACGGAGAAAAGCATTTACCTTGACACCATGAGAGATGAAGGGAGAGAGAGGTTATTAACCGTGGTTAGAAGAATTTAATTAATAAAATTAATCCAATCCATTCAACATTTAAGTGTACACATATAAGCATTTTAAAGGCCCACTGGACAAACTGGAAGGGATGCCTACCGGACAGGATCCAATCCCATCAAAATGGTATAATGAGTACCTTTTAATTTTATGTCCTTAAGGAGCGTTTGATAGTTGGGTAGAAACAAGTTATTCATGTATTAATTTTCATAGAATTTGTACGATATTTGGTAGGTAGATAGGAAAAAAGTTGTTCATTTATAAAACTAATACAACGTTTGGTTAACAATTTAATTTAGAAATCTGCATAACTAAGACATATATAAGTTATGAGAGAATTTATGTATTATTCTGTGCACGTTAGAATAACTAATTCATGCATAAAATAATGTATAATTTACATAAATCTCATAGTGTTAAAAGAGAATTACATTATCTCCCTACTCTTTTTCAAATTACAAAAATTCCTAAATATTTATGAATTTCGGATACAATACTGGACTTCCGAATACATAGGGGATGGATGTATCTGAGAGGGGAGGGATGTATCATAAAGGGGATAGGGATGTATTATAGAGGGGATAGGACATACGATACATGGGGGAGGGATGTATTCCCTCGGATAAATAGGAGAAAGATGTATCGGAGGGGGATAGGAATGTATCCGAGAGGGGATCGAAGGGATTTATCCGAGAGGGGGAATAGGGATGTATCAGCAAGAGGGGAGTAATGTATCTGAGAGGAATTTTTGAAATTTTTTTAAATGGTAGGAAATTTTAGAGAATATGATAAAATAAGATGTATATTCAGGTAATTTTTCATGGAATAACTAATCCACACATTACTATTAATACCTGTATTTAGGGGTGTCGAAAGTGCAGGTTGTGTCGAAATTGGAGATATGAAAATGAGTTGAAATAGAAATTAGGTTGGGTCATGACCCGCCCAAATTTACTTTGGGCTCAAATGAGTTGGGTTCAAATGAGCTAAATACCGGTTGAGTTATGACCAATTTGACCCGCTTAATCTCAATAATTTGAACATATTGTTTTTAAACTTTTATAACAACAATTGGAATTGCAACTCAAGAAAATAACAAAAATAAGTTACGAATTGATAGATAAATCCTACAGGATATAAAATAGATAGTAATTTATACCTTTTCAATATGAACATTAATGCAAATAAAGAGTCTTATAATGGGTTGAAATTGAATATTAAAATTGGGCTCAATTTAAAATTCTTTAAAAATAGGTTATCACTTGAATGGGCTGAGATTAAACTCAATTTGGATAGATCGAATAGGTTACTTGTATTTGAGCTCATTTTGACATCCCTACATGCAATAACATTAACCAACTATCAAACAACTCCTTAAATATTTTTTTTAAGAAGTGTTATATCTCACCAGTTCACTCAATAATATGAATCAGGAGTAGTACCATTCATCTAACCAGATTAGGACACCTTTATTTAGTTTATTTATAAAAATTTAAATAGTTTACTCAGGACGGCGAATAAGTCGTTAGGTTACTATTATCAATGTGTTAGTTGTCCCAATATATGCATATATGGGCAGGTGAAAGGAATTTTCTAGTGAAATTAATAAAAGGAAGAAAGTCAACCATAACAACGGGAAAACATCTAATAAGCTTAGACCGAAAGATTACTATTATATGAATTAGTAAGTTTAATGGGAGAAGCAAGAATGTAAAAACCAAAAGGGCAAAAAAAATATTGGCAAAATTTTAAGAGTAAATAAATTTTGGGATGAAATCAAAGGGAAAAAGGCGCATGATCCCTTTTTTTGGGATAAAGGGCAAGGCGCAATGGTTCATACACCTTTGGTTTCGATCCAAAAATTGTCTACCTTGAAATTTTAGCATTATTTTTTTTTTCGAGGAGGCACCCCTTCTCCCGAAATTACGGGGCTGTTTTGTCGAGTATGCGTAACTAAAAGCTAAGCAGTCAAATAGTTGCTTTATTACTCAAGGTTTATAAATCTTTATTTTAACTTGCAAATTTAGAAGAAAGTAGCAATTTCAATGTGTATTTATTTTTTTTGAAAATAAAGGGAACTTTTGGTATCTACACATGCAGATATATATAATATTTTCTATACAGATGAAAACCTAGGCATAAACGTTCATGTCTAAAACAACCGGAAATGCAGCGAAGAATAATTAATGTCTTCAACCTCAAAATGGCGTTTCTTTGATGGTGCTGCAACAAGCGCCCTTCTTGCCAGCAACCCCGTCACTTTCTCGGCCTTTATTAGCTCACCTGCACATCGAAGAATCGTTAATATCAACGTATTTAGGTTGTTTTTTGGTAAGGAAAGAAAAAACATGGATCCGATCCCTTACTAGTCTGTGTGATGACGACGAAAAATTCACCATTTGCGGTGGCAGAAGCAGAGAGGCGGACAAGGATAGGGGTGACGATAGTAAGGACAGCCCAAAGGGACAATATCAAGACCAAGGTTCTCCCACTCATTTGTTGAACACTGAATTAATATTTCCTCCACAACATTATATATATGTTGTTGGGGTTGCTACCTCCAGCAAGACCTTTAAACTAGCTGGCCATGTTTTAGGAACCAGTCAGTATGATAATATTAAAGAATTAAGGACAACTACTACTTTCACTCAATTGGACATTTATTATATACATATATGCATAAATATGACTTTCCCATGTGTAAGCATAAGTCAGATACTTTTGATAATGACATGCTGATTTTCATCCCTTATGGTTGTTAAGTTGTTACACCAATTGAGTACTCTATATGATTAAAAAATACACCAGTCATATCCTCCTACCAAGTCAAGATTAGCATCCATACAGCCTGATTGGTAGTAGCTTCATCAGTTGATGAAAAGGAGTTATAATAATTAATTTATTGTAACATACATTACCTCACAGTACATAATTCAAATTCTTAATGCAAATATTAATCTAGGGACAGAGGATCGATGCATTTATTAATTAAACTTAGGTCTTTCTCAAATAAAAATGTGTAATTGGGAGAACACAAGATAAAAAGAACAATTGATTGAATTGGTAAGAGGCACCCTCACTTAATTCTTCTACTGAGAGATGGGTAAAAGAAACATGCAACTCCTTCTATTCCTACTTTTCGTAAAATAATGGCAAGGAAATTGGTCTAACTACGCCTACCCACCCAATCCCACGCCCCCTCAACAACCCCCAATAAACCCTTTTATACACACCTCTCTCTCTCATACACATATTTACCTGCTATGTCTATATAATCTATGTCGTCATGTTGAATGTAAGGAAAATATTTTATTTCTAAAGAAATTTTTTAAATATGTATTTGAAAAGTCAAGTTGATGTGTTTAACAAGTTTTCTTTCTTAGGAAAATGGCAACAATGAAATACTTGGTGGTAGTATGCCATTTCTTTTGCCACCTCCCTTGAGTCTAGGGATGGCAATGGGGCGGGGTGGGGCGATTGTGGGGCAAACCCGCTAAGATCTCAACCCGCCCCGCTCCGCCCCACATAACATATGTTATTTTCAACCCGCCCCTATCCATCCTGCAAAAACCCGCCCCACCCTGCATATTTTATAAAAAGCATTTCAAATAATAGGCTCAGTAAGTTTTCAACTTAGGAAATTAAAAAAAAATTAGTTGTTAATCGCTAAAATTGACATGTTATAACATTATTTTAATATTACAATGTTTTATAACTCTTTTAGATATGTCAGCAACATTTTTTTTGGTAGATTAGAATTGGTTACATTTGATGTAATAACAAAATATTAAATGCACGTAGTGAGATAATTTTTTCTTCTTTCTAGTTTCTTAGCCATTCAAAACAGTTTACATAAATAAATTATTTTAATAAATAATGATTTATCACTCTTACAACATATAAGAAGTTAAAATTAAGTTTGAACCCACATGAAATCACATATACCCGCAACCCACCCCGTCCCACATTAATTTAAAAAAAAACCTACTTCAACCCGCCCCGCATAGCCTTAAACTCACCCCGCCCACATCCGCCCCGTCCCATTGTCATCCCTACCCTTGACACTTGTTAAAGAGAAGGCAATTCTTCTAACCTATAAAATAGCACCTCATAATAATCATCAGAAAAATACTACAATACTTTCTTGCTCCCTCTTCTCACCCTCGTTCTATCTCTATCTCTCTCTCTCTTTTAGCTTCTTTAGATAATTAAATCTTTGGTTTTGTTACTTTATTTCACTCTAATAACTTGTCCATGTTAATTAATTTGCTGATTCTTGTATCCTCTATTTAAATAGGTAAGACTTGTTTAATCTTGGGGAATATTTTACAGTACTATTGAAATAGTTTTTTAGTACAGTGTCCAGCATGACTCAAATATTAATTGTCTGCACTATTATTTATATATCATCATAGTAATATTTATTTAATTTTCAGGACTACTATTTTTCTAAATAATAAGTTATATTATTATTATTATTGTGACATTTAATTATTCCCCAACAATCTAAGAAATCAGTGCATATAATATGTGTCTTGAAACTATTGATGATACTGATGTTGGTGCTACCCTAACTGCTACTGTTCATGTCATTCTGCCGGAAGCTTATGGTAAAGAAAATTACAGGTATGTAAATAGACATATTACAAATCCAATGCTAAAAATAAAACCTTCATGAAAAGTACACCTCAATGCAAAAGAATATTAAAAAAAATGACATCTCGCTAAGCTAAAAATAAATAATTTGGCTAAAACGAATGATATGATTATTGCGGTCATTTCAAATAAAAATGTTGAGCCGAATGTGAAAAATTGGGTGATAGATTCTAGTGCTACAAAGCACATTTGTATAAATAAATGATTTTGTGTCATACACCCAAGTTGAGAAAGGAGAAGAAATTATTTATTTTGCTGACTCAAGGACAATTAAAGTACTTGGAAAAGGAAAAGTTCTTCTCCATATCTGGTAAGACCTTGACATTAAGTGATGTATTGCATGTTCCTGATATCTGAATAGGTTTGATTTCTGTGGGATTGTTAGGAAAAGGTGGAGTGAAGGTTTCTTTTAAAGATAATGAGGTCAGATTGATTAAAAATAATAATTTTGTTGACAAAGAATTTCGTAACTATGGCTTATTTGTACTTAATATTTGTGATAATTTCAATAGAAATGCATCTGCTTCTGTTTATATGACTGAGTCTATTTCTTTATGGCATGCTAGATTAGGACATATTAATGTCTCTTATATAAAAGAAAAAATAAGTGATCTAGTGGTTTAATACTTGATTTAGACTCAAATAATTTTGACAAATGTGAAATCTGTGTTGAAGCTAAAATTACTAAAATATCAAGTTTTTCAGTAAATAGAGAAATTGAGTTATTATCTTTAATTTACAGTGATTTGGGTGATTCAAAACAAACTATCATGACTAGAGGGGGTAAAAGATATTATGTGACTTTTATTGATGATTTTTCAGATTTACTAAATTGTATTTGCTTGGAAATAAAAAAAGATGCATTTGATATTTTTATTGCTTATAAGTATGGGTTGAAAATCAACTTAGTAGGAAAATTAAGATAATAAGATCTGATAGAGGTGAAGAATATATATTTTTAAATATTTTTCACTAAAAAAATGTATTCATGAAGTAATCCCGCTTTATTCACCTGGGTTTAATGGAGTAGCTGAAATGAAAAATAGAACTTCAAAGAAAATGATGAATTCCATGTTAATTAGTTCTAATGCTACTGATAATTTGTGGGGTGAAGCTATATTATCTGCATGTCACTAACAGAATAGAATTTCTCATAAAAGAACTGACAAAACTCCTTATGAATTATGGAAAGGTTATAAACCTAATTTGAAATATTTAAAAGTGTAGGGGTGTCTTGCTAAAGTTTTGTTGCTTGAACCTAAGAAGGGAAAAAAGATCATAAATCTGCTGATTGCATGCCTATTGGATATGCTAAACATAGTGTTGCATATAGATTTCTTGTTTTGAAAAGAAATGTGCTTGATTGCAATACTATTATTGAGTCAAAGAATGCTTAATTTTTCAAACATATTTCTCCACTGTGTAATAAAATTTTTCATCTACATGTTGAAAGAAATAATGATAATACCTCTAATATTGAGTAATTGTGAAGGAGCAAAAGTCCAAGAAAAGAATATTTCTCTTATGGAAATGATTTTCAAGCTTTTCTTGTTGATAATGAGCCATTAAATTATTTTGAAGTTATATATTCTTCTGATGCTATTTTTTGGAAAGTGACAATAAAAATTGAAATTGATTCAATGATGAAAAATAAAACATGAATTTTTAAGAAAAAATTTAATCCTAATGAATCTATAGATAAATATAAAGTTTGGTTAGTAACAAAAGGATTTTCTCAAAAACAAAATATTGATTATTTTGATACATTTGCACCAGTGACTAGAATTTCCTGTATTCGAATTTTAATTGCCTTAGCATCAATTTACAAGCTTTTTATTCACCAAATGGGTGTAAAATCAGCTTTCTTAAATGGTGATTTAGAAGAAAAAATTTATATGGTTGAATTTGAAGGATGTATTAAACCTAGACAAGAAAATAAAGTTTGTAAGTTAATTAAATCTCTTTATGGTCTAAAACAAGCTTCTAACATTGGCATGAAAAATTAGATCAAGTGTTACTGAGAGACAATTTTTCTTCTGTTGAAGTGGATAAATGTGTTTATACTAAAATGGTAAACAATGATTATGTGATAATATGTTTATATGTTGATGACATGCTTATATTTGGTACTAGTTTAAATATCGTGAAAAGCACCAAAGTAATTTTGGCTACTAATTTTGATATGAAAGATCTGGATGAACTAAATATGATATTGAGAGTTAAAGTTATAAGGAATGAAGATGGTATGATGTTGTCACAAAAACATTAAGTGGAAAGACTTCTCAAAAAGTTTGAATGTTTCGAGGTGACAGCTGTAGCCACTTCTTATGATACTAACTCTCAATTGAAAAGGCAATGGTGATCCAATTGCTCAGTCTAAATATACTCAATCTAACTATGCTCAAATTATTGAAAGTCTATTACATTTATTGAATTTTACTAGGCCTAATATTGTCTATGTTGTATGTAGATTAAGTAAATATACTCATAATCCCAATAAAGAACATTGGTGTGGAGTAAATAGACTAATGAAATATTTGAGAGGAATCATGAATTATGATATCATGTATAGTAGATTTCCTACTACTTTAGAAGGATATTGTGATGCAACATAGATCTCTTATTCAGATGAGATAAAATCCACTAGCGAATATGTGTTTACCTTAAGTGATTGTGCAATATTCTAAAATCACTTTAGACGATCATTGATAGATCGACTATGGAGTCAGAGTTTGTAGCTCTGGAGCCAATTAGTTCTGAGGCTGAGTAGCTAAGAAATTTCTTACTGAATATCCTTTTAATAAAGGATGAATTGCCTCATGTGTCTGTACACTGTGATTGTCAAGCTGCAATTGTTATTTCAAAGAATAAATATTATAATTGTAAGAGCATACACATGAAATTGAGCCATGATGTCGTTAAGTAGATGTTGAGAGATGAGATAATTGCAATTGATTATGTGAAGTAAGAATTGAATTCGGTCAATTCACTGACTAAACATGTAGGAAGAAAATTAATTCTTCAAACCTCAATAGAGATGGGTTTAAGGCCAATGTGATTGTTAATAGATATAGCAACCCAACCTATGTGATTGGATATCCCATGAAATAGGTTCATGTGGATAATAACAAGTCAATATTGACACTGCGCACTAACTGAGAATGCTTGAACTGCTACTTAGAATGAGGGATGAGTTATTAACTCTAAATGAATTCATAGTCCTTAATTAAGGATGGTGCATTTAAAGTAATATACACTTGTTGAACTCACCTATATGAGAAGTGGAATGTGGCCGTTCCTATGAGACTTTGTCCTAGTCTTTAGAGCTCTCATGAATACCAGGCACGCGCATGGCCTATTCGCACAAAACCCCGTTGAACATCAAAATTACTGAGGTCAAAATGTGATTGATAAAGTCTTTGTCTTAAAATAAAAGTTATTGATTCGTAGAAATATTGTATTTAAGTTAAATTTTATCGATCTAAGTTTGGTTCATAGTCCAAAAGATACCAAACTTGTTGCATTTTGTAAATGAAAATTCATCAAGTTATAATTTTCTTCGTATAAATTCTTTTGAAATATGTGGGGGATTGCAAGGAAAATGTTTTATTTCAAAAGAATTATTAAGGGCCTGTTTGGAAAGACACCCTGGTAATTAGATTTGGTATAATTGAGTGTAATTACACTTTCTGTCATGTTTGGTTGGACAGGTAATTACTTGATCAGCAGGTAATTGTGTAATTAGTAGGGGGTAACTACACTCTACAATTCATAGGCAGAGGTAGGGCTGGCAGGGGGACCGGGTAGGCCCGCCCCGGCCCGTGACTGGTCAAAGAATCGGCTCGCCAGATCCGATCCTGTAAGTTACCGCGGGTTTGGAGGTGTTCGGGATAGGGGACCGGTTAGGGGCCGGTTCACCCTTTGGTCCCGATTGAACCGGCCCGGTCCCGGCCTGGCTGAACCGACCGGTTTCACGGGACCCCTCAATTTTTTTTTATTTTAAAATTATATCTGTTGGGGACCGTTGGGGCAACGGCTAGTGGACCCCCCCCCCCCAACGGATTTATTTACCTTTTTCACTTCCCCAACATCCCCTACCAACCCCTTACTTTTAATACTTTAATTTAAACCCTCAACTTATCATAAATACACTTTAACCCATTTTAAATATTATAAATACCCCTCTATCCCTTATTATTTCTTACAAAATCATCTATTCTCTCATATATTTTCTATATCCTCTCAGTCTTAAGTCTCAATTTTTTATTCCATTTAACTCTCATATTATATCATAATACATATATTTCAATTCTAAATTTTCATATTATATCATAATATATATAATTCTCATATTTGCTATCAAGTATTGGAGTTCCAAATTACAAATTTCAACTTACAACAAACTACAATCTTCAAGAATCGGTTATAATGTCTGCTATTAACGCAGACGTTTGGTACATTCGTTTGATAATATTTATATTTATTTCTCATCATTAATTTTTGTGTTATTATTATTTTTATATTACACTTTACATATAATTAAATATGAGTTCTAGCAAAAAAATACCGGTAAAGGAAAAGAGAAAGAACCAAGTGGTATTAGTAAATTATTTAATTGTAATAAAAAAAGTAGTAAGGAAAAAAATAAGAGTAAATGTGGTGGTACTTCTTCTAAATCAATGTCTAGAGTTAGATTTAATACAAATGATTCTACTTATGTTGATGATACTTCTTATGATATTGATTCAAATGCTCAACTCGATCATGGAATTTTACAACAAATTTATGGTGATATTAATCTTATCTTGATGAAAATTCAGATGAAGAAGTAGAAGTTGGTTCGGGAGAAGAGGAATTAGAAGATACACCTACTAGTTTGGTGACAGAAGTTTCTCAAATTTTTTTAACTGCTACTTTACTTCATCCTGACTATAAATTACGAGGTGTGCAGGGACTTGTTGACACTTTTTATGATACTTTAGAAATTTTACCAAAAATAAATTCAACTTGTGAAATGTGTAAGTCTAGCATAAAAGTAGAAGCAAAAATTTTGTATGAAAAATATATAACTACAGGAAATACTCAAGGAAAAGTTGGTCAAACTTCTAATCCTCAGAGTAAAGCTCGAATTTCAAGTTATATGCGAGGTTTTCTTGGTCTTAATTCTACTAACCGTGATGATTTTGAAGAATATCTTAATCAATCTTTAGAAATAGTGGAAGACGGAGATGGCAATGAAGATTTATTAGCATGGTGGAGGAGGCGGAGCGTTGCATTTCCAATTTTGAGTAAAATGGTTCGTGCTGTTCTAGCTATTCAAGCTTCATCAGTTGCATCGGAGGCTGCTTTTAGTGCGGCAAGGTTTCAACTTGGCAATCATAGACATTCATTGGCAGAAGAAAGTTTGGAAACATCAGTTTTATTTAAAGACTGGGTCAACGCCGAAAGGAGGAATCATAATTTGCCAAGGTTAAGTTCCAAACAAGAAGCTTGAATTAATGCGGTAATTGGATCTAGTGATGATGAATTAGAGTCACAAGAGTTTCTAGCAAGTTTGCCAACACCGGAGGATGTTACCGTTGATATGATGCGACAATTGGAATTGAATTTTAAAGGAGAATACAAATATTAGATTACATTCCGAGAACTAATTCAAACAGAACCCTTCCTAGAAGGTGGCTGCGTAAATTAGTTACTCATCTAATATTTGTAACAAATATTAGTTTTACATATGAGAATTTATTGAAACAAAACCCTTCCTAGAAGGTGGTTGTGTAGATTAGTTACTCCACTAATATTTGTAAATTGTAACTTCTAAGTTCTAAGTTGCAATTAGATTTTATTAAATAAATTTGAAGGCTTTATTCAAGTCTTTTTTATATAACTATTGTCTTGCATTTTAATTTTAAACTACTAACTTTAAAATACTTAATTTAAAAATTGAAATTTGACATTTAAAATTTCAAGTTAAATTCTTTTAAAATACAAATTTGAACTTCTCAAATTTGAAATTTGAAACTTGAAACTTAAATTTGAAATTTGTAAGCATTTTTTATTAAATAAAAATGTTATTGAAAACTAATTAACTAAATAAACTAAAAATGCTATTCAATAACATATAATTTCAATACAAATAAATAAACATATAAAAAAAATAAAAATCCCACGTCCCGTCCCATCCCGTCCCGCCAAATCCCGGCCACAGAGTACCCCGTCCCATCCCGTCCCCTTGCCAGCCCTAGGCAGAGACTGTGAATTGCTGGTAATTACATGGTGTAATTACCAACTGATTACTTTTTAATTTTTATTTTTTTTAATTCTATTGTTTTAAATTCTTTTTTTTCTATAATTATTCTAAAAGTTAATTTTTTATTTTTTATTATAATATTTTATTTTCCTCTTGTTCTCAACCTTGCACGTCATCTTTTAATTAAACTTGATAGATTATCTTTTTGTCAAATATTTAATAATTTATGGCATTTTATTTATATATTAATCTTTTTATCAAACATCCATTTCACGATGTTCGTAGAAACTTCATACTTTTAATTTTTATGATCCATTAAGTTTAAATATATTAATTTGAAAAGATATAAATCAATTATTTTTTCATAATATTAGTTAAAGAATATATGTTTATTTTTAATTAATATATTTAATATATATATATATATATATATATATNTATATCTTAAATATTTAATTTACTGTCATTTATAAAGTTTTTTATTTGTCTAGTATAATTTTTAAATTTACTATAATTTTATGATTGCAATTGTGCATCCAAACAAAACATGTGTAATTACATTGTGACATCCAAACAAGACATGAGTAATTACTGTGTAATTACACTGCGACAATCAAATAGATCAGTATAATTACTAGACAGTGTAATTACTAGGCTGCTAATTACTATCCTAGTAATTACACAAATTCGAATTACCAGGTGACTTTCCAAACAGGCCCTAAAAGAACTTTTTTTTAATATGTATTTGACAAGCCAAGTAAATAATGTGTTTAAGTTCTCTTTCTTGGGAAAATGACAACAAAGAATTACTTGGCAGTAGTATGCCATTGCTTATGCTACCTCCCTCTTCCTTGACACTTGTCAAAGAGAAGGCAATTCTTCTAGCCTATAAATTAGCATCTCCCCAATGGATAATAATCATCACAAAAATACTACAATACTTTCTTGCTCCCTCTTCTCACCCTCGTTCTGTCTCTCTCTCTTTTAGCTTCTTTAGTTAATTAAATTTTTGGCTTTGTTACTTTATTCCCCTAATAACTTGCTGATGTTAATTAATTTATTGATTTTTGTATTCTCTATTTAAATAGGAAAGACTTGTTTAATTATGGGAAAATATTTTACATCGCTGAAATAGTTTCTTAGGACAGTGCCTAGCACGACTCAAGTATTACTTGTCTGCACTATTATTTATACTAATATACATGACCGCGCATTGCGTGGATAATTTAAAATGTAATAATTTTATATTAAAAATAACTAACAAAATATATTATGCACTTAGTAATATATTTAATTTATTATTATTATTATTATTATTATTATTATTATTATTATTATTATAATATAATACAAATCATTAACTTATTTATTTGAGCATACTAAATTAATATTATTAGTACCCAATTTAATTTAGGTAAAATTATGTGGTTAAGTAAATTTATACTACTTAATTAGTCATTATAGCTATAATTTGCTATGATTACCACTCACGACTAACATTAGTCATTAATTACGTGGGCTGACTTTGAGTTTGTATAATTAGCCACATTTGTATAATTCGCCACATTTGTATAATTCACAACTAACAATTCTTCGTTTGATTTGTATATGTATATGATGATTTGTATTTGTATATGAAGATGATTTCCTTTGGTTTTCATTTTTATCACTATATACATTCAATACTTTTTGTATAACTTGTTCAAGTCTGTATAAACGTGTAGTTTTTAAACCTTTATAATATAATTTTTATAATGTAATTTGTATAATATAATTTGTATAACGGTTTAAAGTTCATATGTTTATGTTTGTATCAATTCATTATTTCGAGTTTTATCATATTTGTATAATTTCAGACTTTGTATTACGCAATTATACAAAAACACGTGAATTATATAAACTTACCTGCGAATTATACAAGTTATTTCCCTCTCTTGCTCTCCTCTATCCTCCCTCTACCAATCTCGTTCGCCTCTCTCCTCTCTCTCTCAATCTTGCTTGCCGGATATACAAATACATATGTATATCAGTCACATATACACAATTATCTAAACGATATACATATACAATTCACCTCTCTCCCACTCTCTGTCCTCTCTCGCTTGCCTCCGTTCTCTCTCCCAATCTCTCTCGCCACTATCCTCCCTATAACATGTAGCTACTAATCGTAATTAGCAAACTATAGTTATGGAGCGTAATTAAACTATTTTTGAGTGGCTATACGCGAAAGTTCCCCTTTAATTTATTGTATTAAAATATATATATATATATATATATATATATATTAGCTACACTTTTAGTTTTATAATATATTAAGTTGGCATTCTTTAAGGATACTATTAATTTTATAATTATGTTATCTTGATCAAACATCAAATACTTCAAATAATTTTACTTGTTTGTACTTTATTCTTTTTATGTCATTTGAATAATAAAATTATGTTAATAATTTATTAATTACAATATTCCATATAAAAGATTCAAATATTATTTATTGTATAAATTTTGTGTAAAAATATGAAATACAACTGCTATATTAGATTTACTCAATGTATGTACTGGATATATTAAATTTTAATTTTAATTGCATTAAAAAATATATGGATGTGAATGAGAGATTGTTGATTTAAACTTTATCTCCTAAAGCATATTATGTGTAATTATAGTTATCTTGAAATTCAAATTAAAAAAAAGTTTAAATTGAAAATTAGAAATTACATCATATATTTTAAAATCACAATTTTAATTTTAATTTAATGTTGTTATATAATATTGTGAATAGTCTTAAATTTCCTAAGGAAAAATCACTCCACACATATATTTAAAGACTAATATTGTAGTCTTTATATGTACTTATTTTTATTACTACTTATAAAGTTTTAATTATAAGTATTAACTGATCAGTTTTAATTTATAAATAAACTAATTATATTTTACTAATTAATTTATATAATATTAATAGGTGAGAGAAAGAGAAAATTACGAGAGAGAATAAGTTGATAATTATCAATTACATCTTTCAAGAGAGAGTCTCACATACTCACGTTTCTCTTTCCACCCATGATTTCACTTTCTCTTCCAACTTCTTCATTATTCTTCTTCTCTATTCAAATAGAAATTGCCGCAAATTTTGTATACAATGAATCAAAAATTTTGGTTCTCAAACAAATATGCCAAGAATAAAAAGTTCATCATACACCTAGAAAAAGTCCAAGATTTGTAGAGGATTTATCTAATCTTGAAATAAAGCCTCCAAGTTTTAGTAATTTAACTCAATCTCCGTCAGCCAAGATGAATGCAACTCCAGCGAATACGATTGTAACCCCTTGATGAGTCCTAGCTTTGGACTCATTTTGGGCTTCGTTTTGATAGTTTTAGTTTCCTCAAATGCCTAATTTATGCTATAAACTGATGTTAAAACCTTGATTTTCAGGTATGTGGATTAAGGAGCAAAGCAAAGACACTAACAGGCAAAAAGGAACAAAACAAGTTGAAGAAGTGGAGAGCTAAAGTTCCAGTGTGCCAGCCTTGAGGGAAGAAACCAAGTCGGCGACAGGAAATGGGCAGTCGGTGAATCGCCGATCAGTTCTGTTATGACAAGATTGATTGCCCAAAGTTATAGGGCTTCAGGATGCTGAGAGCCAATGCACAAAAGCGATAGAAGAGAGAAAAGGGCGGTTCGCCGAACCACTCAGTGAACTCGACTTAACTCGCCTAATGGCACTTCGTGGCTAACTTTTGGCAACTATAAATTGAATTTTGAATTGTAAATGGAGGAGCTTGCTACCATTTAGAATAGTTTTTCTTTTTAAGTTTGAGAGTTTCCTAGCAGACTTGAAGGCTTTTTGAGACTCAATTCGGAGATTTCGCAAGTGGGTTGCTAATTTTCTTAAAATTGGAACATTGTAAAGGTTTGAATACTCTTACCCAGTTGATCAATAATCGATTTGGTAACTGTTTTTTTTCTTTTTATGATGTTTGGCTAAAACCCCAATTCTTGGGGTGTGATCATCTGATTATGGGTTGAATTAGCTTATGGGTATTGTTAATTACTAGTTTAAATGCTATACTGAAGTGGATTAAATAACTAGCTGAGGTTTAATTTATGAATTGTAGTTGCAAATACAATTCTAATTTTGCGTTCTTAGCTTGCTCGAGAGAGAAGTTTTGGGACTAAGGCTTGTGATTAATGGTTTGTAGGTATTGGGTTGATATGGGTTCAGCTTGAGAAAGTGAATCCTAAACCCAATCCTGCCCATCTAGCTTGAGAGAGTGGATGAATTAAGGTGTGAGTTGTTCTTAATTGTTACTCTTGTTGATGTTCGAAAGATATCGCTTGAAGAGGGATAGTTGTTCAAGAGAAGGTTATTTCACTCATAGTCTAGCATACCCACTAATATTTAGCTATTCACTAGTAGTTTCAATTACCCATATAGCAAAATTTGCCTATAATCAATCACATCCCGAGAATTCCTCTCTGTATTGTCATTTTATTGTTGTTTGATTGCGTTGTAGTTGATAATTGCAAACCAAAAACCCCCATCTGACAATTTTTGTCACCCCATTTGACTTGTTTACTTGTATTTTTTGATAATTTCTATTCCTTTAACTATTTAGATCACATTTGTACTTTATAACGTAACTGTGAACACGTACCGCTCTTTGTGGGTTTGACCCCAACTCTTCGTTGAGTTTTATACTGCTTAACGATCATTTGCACTGAGAATCAGATGAGATGTTCTTGAAACGTTAATCAAAATGGTGCCGCTGCCTGGGAGTGGTGTTGTTTTAAAATTCTTTTAATGAAGTTGAATTGTGATCTTTGTGGCTGTAGTTGAATCGACTTACTTTAGTCTATATTTTGTGTTGCTTGTGTTGAACATAGGAAGAGATGAGTGTAAACGGGAGTAATAGTAGCCAAATGGGCCACCAAGATGATATTGGAACCTAGATGATGTAAATAGCCCAAATGTTAATGACCCAATCCAGTTGTATGGTGTTGATGCTATTCGTCTACTTCCGACTGAAGGAAACGTTGTTTTTCACATCACTAGCATAGTGCTTCAACTATTACCATTGAAGGGATTATTTAGGGGGCTGTCTCATGAGGATCTACATGAACATATTTGGAACTTCGTGGACGTTTGTGGTCCATTCTCATTTAAGAACATATCGCAACAATCAGTCCGTCTCAGGTTGTTCCCATTCTCTTTGATGGGTGCAGCTTCCAAATGGTTATCTAAGATACCAAGGGACTCCATCACCTCTTGGGATGAGCTGATCACAGTATTCCAAGTGAGATTCTTCCCCCCATCGAAGATGATGATACTCAGAGATAACGTCCAAGGTTTAAAACGCTTGGAAGGTTAACCAATCCACGAGACATGGATGAGGTTTAAGAAGTTGGTGATGCAATGCCCAACTCATGGAATTCCAAATAATGTGTTGCTGGAATACTTCTATAGGAGCCTCGACTCAGTTAACAAACAAAGGAGCTGCTGATCAACTTGTTCCCGGTGGTATAATGCAACAACCCTATGAAGTAGCATCTCAACTCCTTGATTGCATGACCAAGATCAATAGGGCATGGTACACTCATGAAGACCAAGTCTCTCCTCTCAATTTTAGAATGACAAAATGAACAGACCGAAAAGGATAAAGAGAGAGACCAAAACATGGTCAAAATGATGACCCAGCTGGATATCTTGGCTAAAAATATTATGGGTGTTGGTACAAAGAGTGTTAATGTTGTGGGTGTTGGTGGAGTAAACCCCGATGAAACGGAATTTGAAACGTTGTTGTCACGACCCAGGAGTACCCCCAGATGTGACACGATGTACAAGACTCTGAAAAGCCTCATACAAGCCTCATAGCATATCATAACATACGATAATAAAAAATGGTGCGGAAATTTAAAAACTTTTATCCATACAATCGAAGTCTTTTATAAAAGCAAGCGGAAGTCTAACTTGTCTCAATTAGCCATCTAATACAATCTTTGAATCAACAATAGGGTCACAACCCTCTCAACAAAAATCCAAAAATCAAAGTACTAGAATGAAACTACTAATGAATCATACGTCCTTGAATCTTGAAGACTCACCACTAGCTAGAAGAATAGTCGATCCAAGATTGAACCAATAGAGAATCACCCTAAGAACCGGAACCAACACTTTGTGAAAAATGTAGAAAATATGGGTTAGTACAAAAATGCACTAAGTATGATAGCCATGCATAAAAATCCTTGAAAACATGCTAAAAAGGACATTTTAGTTGAAAAGCATGCATTTACTAAGTTTGAGAATCATCATGCACTTTTAGTGTAAAACACAAGTCACAAACATGTTCATCATATAAATCATTATAACATTATAGAACCATCTCATAGGTAACCCTAAGTTATACTTGTGCAATGTATAGATATGGATCCCATAATCTCATCTACACTAAGTACCACGTTTAGACCACCATAGATATACTTACAATTCTTTATTCTCATCTTTAGTTAATACTTATAGACAAGCAACATTCACATTTAACAATTCATATCAAGGAAAGAAACCTATAACAACAATCCAAGTTAAGAATTCATCATTACATTTAGCCGTCAATACTCTCAATAGCATCATTATAAGCATATTCATTTCATATGACATTATAACATTTGAGGAACACACCATAACAACTCTCAAAGCCTACTCGTGCAATGCATGGATGAAGTCTCATACCCTCACTCATACTTCATAGAATTCCTTGAGTAACCATAGTACATAACTCACCTTCTTGTTCATAATGGGAATAAGCCCTAACCGACATAGACCATGTGAGCAATCATGGAATCTGGTGTCATGTCCCACACAGAAAAGAGTTGGTCTACTTGCCTAAAGTAGAACCGGTAACATTTTAGCTTAGGTGGATCCACTAGCTAATAATCTATGTGGGCACATAGTTATGGGATAAGGAGGTTGTTACTAGAAACCCCCTAACATGGGAGAGCTTCCACCTCACAATATCCACTCGGTGCTAAGCATTAAATTCCCATGGAGTAGTTCATTCTCTTTTAACATTATGACACATGAAGGGGTGCCATTAGCCTACCGGCTCAAGGAACATTATTACATGAAAGGAATTCCATTAGCCTACCAATTCAAGGTACATTATTAAACACATGAAAGGGATGCCATTAGCCTACCGATTCAAGGTACATCATTAGAATAGCTCATTGAATCCTTATTAAAGGAATACCATTGGTCTATCGATTCAAGATTCATCATTTTAATAGTTCATTGACTCATCATGAAAGGGATACCATTGGTATACCGATTCAAGACAAAGCCTTAGAATACTTCACCAGTCATTTATGAAATGGATGCCATTGGCCTACCGATTCAAGGTTCATTAAGATCACTTTTAAGTACACATGAAGAGGATGCCCTTAGCCTACCAATTCAAGGTATATCAATCAAGATTAATTTGATTCACACATGAAAGGGATGTCATTAACCTACCGATTCATTTATGTGAGGAAAACCTTTCACATCATCACAATTACATCATAGTCATAATCACATTACTTTCAAAGTATTCACAAAGCATGTACATAAGCATCATGAATATATAAAATTCTCATAATTTGCCCTTCAAGGACCATGGATCACATTCAATCAACACACCTAGAATTACTACATTAGGCATGGATAATAACATGATTCAAGTATTCAATTAATAACAATCATAATTCTATAGCATTCTACAATCATCAATCAATACCCACATTTTATGGATTCTTGAGTAATTCAACTTAAAATCATATAAAAACCATAAATATATCCATAAACAAACATCATTCAATCATTTAAAATAAATTTGAAAGGAATCCATGAGATTGAAGTCAAACCCTAACTTTTAGGTTTTCTAGTTTTGAAATTGGAGATTTTGGAAGGGCCCTATGGGTGAAGGCGACCCATATATGAAAAGCTACCATACCTTATTGAAGATTCACCACAAAATTGAGGATAAAAAATGGCCCCTTCAACCTTAGACTTCACCTACTTCTTCTTCTTCTTCTTCTTCATCTTCTTCTTCTTCTATGGAGTTTTAGAGAGAGAATTATTTGGTGGAAAGTTGGTTATGATCTTGGGGTCTTGTGATTTTATGAAGTGAATAGGTTAGTTAATGGCTTATAAAGTCTTATATAGGTTTATTAAAACAATATAAAATGACTCCACTTAATGCTTAATTAAAAAGGAATTTACCTAAAGACCCTCACATTAGCCGAACTTGGACAACATGCAGGACCCCATCCACGACCCCACCTACGGGGCCTGGATAGACCCACGGACCATATTGGTCCTTCATGGGGTGGGGTATGAGGCTCAACAAAATAGGGCAAGCTGGGCCTTGACCCACGACCCCCACCTACAGGGCGTGGATCCACCTACTAGCCATAGGTGGCCTTTTTTGGGCAGTTTTGAGGTGAACTTTTAGGGTTCTCCTCAAGGACCCTTGGTTGGTCCTTGGGGAGTCGTACCTTGAAATTTAACCCCAAGAACCTTCATTCTATGTATCGGGAGTTATTTACAACTCTATACCACACATCAAACTCTACAACTCTTATGTAAGACTCTAGTTTCACCTACTAGTTTTCCGGGTGTTACAATTGTACAATGAGAAAGTGAATTTCCTAGCCAATCAAGGAGAAGTGTACTGTGGAAACTACTCAAGACCGAGTAGAAATCAAGGTTGGAATAGAGATAAGGGCTGGAGAGACCGTGACAGAGATTAGTGTGATCGTAACGCCACTTGGAAGGAAAGACAGGGGACAAAGATAGGTATGTCCCTCCTCATGAGCGTCAAAAGCACAAAGAATCTAAAGGTGGCCGTACAGAAGATATGCTCTCACACATTTTTCAACAAAGTTGAAGGGTCAAACAAAGTGTTGAAAGAGACGAAAGAGGATGTCTCAACTCTCAATCAGACGTTGACCTCTCATTCAATGTCTATTAAGCAGCTGGAGGCCCAAATCGGTCAAATTTCTTCTCATTTGAATCCAAGACAACAAGAGGGGTTGCCTAGTGACACAATAGCAAACCCCAAAAATGAAGCTTGATTTGGTATCTTCATTGTGCCACGACGTTAACTAAGGCGCTTCTTGGGAGGCGACCCAAGTTTTTAATGTTTAGTTTTTGATTTTGAATAACGGGTGTCGATTGTACAGGTTGAAAAGTGAAAAGTGTTGGAAGATGGGTAGTTTGGCGAGCCAAAAGTCCATTCGGTGACACGCCGAATAGATCGACGATCCCCGACTTGGACCGCCGTTAGAACCACCAAGCTTGAAGGGAATTCTGTAAAACTCGATTAACAAAATGCTTAATCGGCAACTCGTCGAACGGGTCGGTGTGCCCGACTTTGTCCATCGTTTGAATCCCCAAAATTTCTAGAGGTCATGTAAAACTCGGCGAGGGAAGTACCACTTGGCGCATCGCCGAGTGGGTCGGCGAGCACGACTTACTCCGCCGATGGTGCTGCGAACTGAAAGGTTTTAAAGGCCAAACGATTTAAAATTTCAAAATCCTTCATCTTCTCTCATTTCTAACTCTCATACATTCTCACCCGAACTTTAAATCTTCCATATTTTACTTTTTTGCCCACATTATTGTGTGATTTCGTGCTCGAAATTGGAGAACTTTGCCACCTAGATATTCAAACTTGAAATTCGGCATTAAGGTTGGTTTTTCGAACCCCGCACTTTAATTTTGTGGTTGAACTTGAATGCAATAAGTAAATGTTTTGTTTTTTGATGTTGGGTAATTGCTTTAATAGTGTGTAATGTGTTGGTTTTCCTGTTTTCATTTGAAATACGTGCCTAAATGCTTAAAAATGTTCGATTCTTGCGTATTGTTTGATGAAATCAGTTCTAAATTGTTTGGTTGTAGTTTATTTGTGTTGGATCTAGTGGGGTGAAGTCTAAGTAACCCTGAATTGTGCCAAATGACGTAATTTGCCCGAATATGGAGTGTTTGACGTCATTCTTAAGGGCAAAAGTCATCAAATGGCCAATTTTAACTAAATCCCCGAAGGCATGGGCCGTATGGTCTACCTTTAATTGCATGATATTTGTGTTTGATTTTGAATTCAAGGGTTGCGGGCTTGATTTAGGGATATGGGTTGAAAAGTGGCACGTTGGGCCGTTTGGCAAGCTGCGTCAAGCTTGCCGAGTGGTTCGGCGGTTCGCCAAAGACCCCCTTTGATCGCCCTTAATTTCATATTTTGGCTAAGTATGTTCTGTAGCTTTTGGTGGGAAGACTGAGCTCGCCGAGGTCTCTCGACGACTCACCGAAAGGTTCTCTTGATGGCCCTTTCTACGCCCCTAACCCTGAAAATTCACTATAATTTTTGGTAGGCAACTCCTAGCTCGCCGATTGGTGTCAGCGATTCACAGATTGACCCTGAAGATCGCCGACATACCTTGATTCTGGAAAATTTTTGCACTGGTACTTTTGGCGAGCCCGATCTAGCTTGCTTAAGTGACTCGGCGACTCGCCGATTAGTTTGACGAGTCTTTCTGCAACTTCATTTTTGTAATTTTTTTGAATTATTTCTAGTATGTTTCTATATCTTTTGCAGAAATGGATAGACCCAAAGTGTCACGAAGTGATATGCCGCCCACAATCGGTCAATAGGAGTTGTGATAAATGAGGATGCAGTTGAATCCAAGGCAAAGGCATGTAAGCTCCCTACAAAGGAAGGAAAAGGAAAAGGAAAGGGCAAGACGCCTATGGTAGAATCACTGAAGTCAGCTCCGATAGTGTGGGAGTCTATGAGACTCACCTCACCTATTAGACAATGAGGGAGACTCCCAGGATTCTCAAGCTTCCATCGCTGAACCCGAGGATGACCAGCTTCTACATGCCCAGAGAACAGAGCTTCGATCCAAGGGTATGCATGATCCATCTAGGATCCGAGTGCCTTAGACTCTTCCTCCTCCCCCAGCTTCAGCTCAGACTGTGGTCCCAACACCACCTATACAGGGTCATCCTCCCCGGTCCCTTAACAGACTAAAGGCCGAGGGACTGAGGACTATCATTGAGGAGAAGAGGTTTTCCACAGATGGTGTGGTGGACAGGTATCCGGAGATATAGAGCACCCTAAAGTCCCTTAAATTCCAGATCATCACCAAACCCCGGGGTCCCTACATTCCTAATTGGGTCTGCGAGTTCTACTCAGCCTACGGAGCCTTGGTACCACAATGGAATAGGAAAGCCAGCACCTTCAAACCAATGGATTCAGTGATTGTCCAGGGGAAGAAGGTAAAATGTGATAGTGATGATATAAACGTCGTCTTAGGATGCACTTATAACTTCGCAGATGACTACCAGAGTATGATCAAGAAAACGTCATTGGAGGATATGAAAAATTGGCTGGCTACTCTTCTTTCTGACGGTACTCCTAGGTGGATTGAGGCCGGGGTGCCCATAGAAAAAAGAGATCTCAATGTGGCGGCGAGGTATTAGTTTAGATTTATTACTTGCACAATCATGCCATCCAAGAACGAGTCTATCCTCCACCACACAAAGGCGGCATGTCTTGGATATATTATTGCTAGGAAGAGCCTAAATTTATGTGTGATCATTAGGTAGGAGATGACCATGAGGGCCAAGCAGCGCCAAACATCTCTCCCATTTTTGGTGTTGATCACCGAGCTATACAGACGGTCCCGTGTTCCACGAGATGAGAATGTGGATGTAGAGGTGACTCTCAAATATTTCACTGACATCCAAAGCATAGAGTTCGAGTACACACGAAACGAGGCTGATAGAAAGAGAGCAGCTCCAGTGGACACATCTCCAGAGGTTGATATTGATACATTACTTGCAGAGGCAACCTTGCCTACTCCGGCCTCCGGGCCTTCAGGTATTTCCAGTTCCACTCCTTCTGAGGCCCCAAGTTCTTCTGTTGCTCACCTGCCCCGTAGATATGCTGCTGGTACTACTACCTCCAGAACTCCGATCACCCAGGCCATGCTTCTCAAGATGGGGAACCTAGCCCATTCTGCCGATGTGAATGCTTCTAAGCTAGAGTCTAAGGTCCCCTAGATAATTGAGAGAGCTATTACTGCTGCACTGACACCTCTCAGGGCTTCCATTGATGCTCTCATAGCGAGAGTAGAGGTTTGTGAGAGAGGGCAGGGTGTTACTACTGAGGTGACGACTTTTAATACTAATAATTTTGAGCTGAGGAAGGATGTGGACCATCTAAAGTCCACATACTTCACTTTGCTATTTAGGCGATAGAGATGCTAGATGATTCGAATGTTGAGGTTCCAGCCTTAACTGAGGTACCTCCGGCTACCACCGCAAATGATATTAAGGCTGAAGTTGCTGCTGCTGAGTCCTAAACTGAGACAGATGAGGAGCAGCTTGAGGTGAGAGATGTTGTTTATGAGGACCTGGCCGATCTAGAGGGTGTCATGTTCGAAATAGCTAGACAGGCCTCCTTGAGGGATACTTCTGTGGTAGGCTCCAATGGAGCCAAGGTTGATGCTACACCGAGCACTGTTGCCCCAACAGATGGAGCGCCTCAGATGTAGACTTCACCCTAGGCTTAGCCTGGCAGGATGATTTTTACCTCCCTCTCTGTTATTCTGTATTACTTTGGTTTTGTTTTAGTTGCATTTGAGGACAACTGCTTCTTTTTGTTGGGTGGGGTGAGGTATTTCCATACCTACCTGTTATGATTTCGATATGTTTGTGAATATTGGGCTTATTATTTTGATATATATATATATATATATTGTCATGAACCAAAACGAGTCATGAGTGACACCCACACTTAACCTCCTAAGTGAGCGAACCAAGGAATCCAAACCCAACATATATCAATAATTCAACTACGAATAACAACAATAATGCGGAAGCTCAAAACTTATTAAGGTAGTCAATCAAATAAACTTTTAAAGTCTATTACATGTTATCCCCAAAATTTGAAAGTCATCACATCAAGGACATCTGTTCTTAAAATACCAAGTCTAAAAGTATTAGAGACCCCAAAATAAATAAATACGATGGTCCATGTCCAAAATATAAGGACATTATGCCATAACTGAGAGAATCTAGCACAAGATTTGTTGGAGACTGGCTAGAGCTGAGGGCGAGTCGAAGTCGATGGTACACTTGCTGCACTCCACAAAAGAAAAACGAAGAAAACACAAGTAGGGGTTAGTACAAGGAACATGTACTGAGTAGGTATCTTCGGCCAACCCAAAATAGTAACTAATATACAATGAATAATAGTATAAAATCAACTATGATACTTAGCAGGTGGCATGCAACGAACAACATGAACAGTGACAACATTACTAAACTAAGTACGCAATCAATCACAATATCAAGCACACATATGGGGACTCATGCCTCCACACCAATTATACCGTGTCGGAACGTGACAATCCGATCCAATTATACTGTGTCGAAATGTGACACTTCGATCCAGTAATACCGTGTCAGAACATGACACTCCAATCCAATTATACCATGTCGGAACGTGACACTCCCATCCAATTATACCGTGTCAGAACGTGACACCCCAATCCAATTATAACGTGTCGGAACGTGACACTCCAATCCAATTATATCATTAATATATTTCATCAAGCTTTCTTTATTCAAGGCATCACTTCGATAGAGAGGGTTTCAGATTATAAAATTCACGGTCTCAAGATTTTAGACCAATCACCAACCACACAACCACACAATCAAGTACATAGAGATCTTCACAATATGACTCAATACAAATCAATCACTATTAAGAGTCTAACTATCGAAATAGAATAAATCATAACCTACCTCCACCGAAGAATTGAAGTCAGACAAGCTACTTTTCCAATGCTTTTCCCTTCTTCAATGCCTCAGATGATTTACGATCTATCAAGTATACATGCTTCATAAATAAACGAGTCTATAAATCCCATATTACTATAAGTCTAGCCTAGATTTAAGAACTAACATCCTAAACTTACAAGGAAATTCATTTATTTTCCTCAAGTTCCATCGGTCCAGCTTCAAGCCAAGATAACACAACCTTAGCTTATTTTCCATTAATGCTCATGTGAGTATAGAGAGGAATAGCCATGTCAATTCAATCTCTTTTTAGAAACGATGTGTGACCCATCTTACCATTTTCTAAGTTAATTTTCCTCACCTATTTAACATAACCTCACTGGAAATTAACTCATTAATGGGAGACAAATTTGTCTCTAACCCAACACCACTATCCATCTTATCTTCTTGTCCAACCATAATTATCACCCCTACTATTAATACCTCAAATTCAACCTAATAGTTAATTACATATTTCAATGTATCAAATTATAATTTATAATAAGGTAAAATAATTTTAATGTTTAAAAGTTCAAGCCACTTGTTATGATACCAGTGGCAGTGAACACTTCTACCAGAACGCCTATACTTTAACATTCCAATTCTTTACATCGTTAATGGTTGGCCTTTCCTCTCAGCCATCATCTAACAACAATACTATACATATGCCCACTTCACTTTATAATATATTAATAATAATAAATAAATAATAATCAGCACTTTAATCCATGAATGCAGTGAATAAGATTAAGTATTTTGCATCCCACTAACAAAACCAATCAACTAGAACCTATATTATCATATGCTCAAACCATGGACCTCACTCACTGCTACTCAACCAATTATTAAATTAATTATACCGCCACAACAGCCAAACTCAATTCATTAGCCTTTACTCAGTATACTATATATATATAACTTGCCGACAATGTTTTATATGAAACTCAGTTGAATTGCAATACGGGAGAAGTCAGTTACACAATAAATTCCAATAGCATCTACCGTTCTCTAATCAATAAAGCACATGCATATCATTGATATAACTAGGAGAGATTAATGTAAGAAAAATCACCTGAAGCCGTTTCTAAAACTGGTTTTTCTCACAATCGTGCGGCTCCTCTCTATTTAATTTTTCTCCCTTTTTTACAGATCAGCTATCACCCTAATTATCATATAACCAATTATAAAAAGTGATAAAAGTGACCCACTATTTATTTTAATGCTATCTTCTATAACCACCTACTTATTTGATTATAAAAACTACCCCACTAATTTCATAATTGTAATTTCAAACAATCCAAAATAGCCATTTAAAGTCTATCGGAAGAGTCTTTTACGAAATACAAAGCTTTAGTACTCAAAACTATCAAATGGGTCGTTACATTAGATACCAATTTACCCATCGTTTGTCCTCGAATGATCAAAGAAGGCGAAGGTAAGAAAGAGTACCTGAATCGATAAAAAGATGTGGATATCTTTCTTGCATATCAACCTCACTCTCCCAAGTGGACTCTTCAACTGGCCGATTCCTCCACTGAACCTTGATAGATGCAATCTCCTTTGACCTCAACTTGTAGACCTCCCTATCTAGATTATCTATAGGCTCCTCCTCATAAGACAGATTCTCATCAAGCAGTACCGAATCCCAACGAATAATGTAGTTTTCATCACCATGGTATTTTTTCAGCATGGACACATGAAATATCGGGTGCACTCCTGACAACCCTGGAGGCAAGGCCAATTCATAGGCCACCTCCCCCACGCGCTTATGAACTTCAAATGGCCCAATGTACCTCGGACTAAGCTTACCTCGCTTACCAAACCGCATCACACTCTTAATAGGTGAAACCTTTTTCAAGACTTGCTCACCCTCCATAAACTCCAAGTCCCTAACCTTCTGATCTGCATACTCCTTCTGCTTGCTCTGAGCTGCTAAAAGTTTCTCCTGAATGAATTTCACTTTCTCTAACGTTTCCCTTAAGAGATCGGTACCCCAAGGTCTCACCTCAAATGAATCAAACCAGCCAATGGGAGACCTACATCTCCTCCCATACAATGCCTCAAATAGGGCTATATCAATACTCGAGTGGTAGCTATTGTTGTATGAAAACTCTGCTAAGGGTAAGAATTGATCCCAATGAACACCAAAATCTATCACGCACACACGAAGCATATCCTCCAGCACTTGAATTGTTCGCTCAGACTATCCATCGGTCTGAGGGTGAAATGCGGTACTAAGATCCAATCTAGTACCTAATTAAGCATGCAAGGTCCTCCAAAAGTTAGAAGTAAATTCCGTACCTCTATCTGATATGATGGAAATTGGAACTCTATGCAATTGAACAATCTCACGGATATAGAGTTTGGCTAACTTCTCTGCATTGTAAGTCATCTTGACCGGAACGAAGTGAGCAGACTTAGTTAACTTGTCAACAATTACCCAAATAGAATCAAACTTACCCAATGTCTTTGGAAGACCAACCACAAAATCCGTTGCAATTATTTCCCACTTCCATTCCAAAATGGGCATTCTCTGAAGTGTCCCTCCAGGCCTCTGATGTTCATACTTTACCTGCTGACAGTTCGGACATTGGGCAACAAAATCAACAATGTCACGCTTCATTCTACTCCACCAATAATGTTGTCTCAGATCACGATACATCTTGGTTGCACCAGGATGTATATAATACCTCGAACTATGAGCCGTTGCAAGAATAGTATGAGTCAAGTCATCAACACGAGGCACACACACCCGCCCCTTAATTCTCAAGACGCCTTCCTCATCAATCACAACTTCTTTAGCCTCTCCCCGCAACACCATATCTCAAATTTGACTCAGCTTCTCATCATCAAACTGCTTTCCCTTAATCTTGTCAAGAAAAGAAGATCTTGCCTACACATAGGCCAAGAATCCTCTTTTTTCAAGTATATCCAACCTCATAAAGTCATTAGCCAAAGTTTCCACCTCTCTAGCCAATGGGTGTCTAGAAACGTGTAAGTGGGCTAAACTACCCATGCTCCCTGCTTTTCTACTTAGGGCATTTGCACAACATTAGCCTTTCCCGGGTGATATAAAATAGTAATATCATAGTCTTTCAATAACTCCATCCACCTCCTTTGCCTCAAATTCAAATCCTTCTGGGTGAACACATATTGTAAACTGCGATGATATGTATACACTTCACACTTGACCCCATAAAGATATTGCCTCCACTGCTTCAATGCAAATACAACTGCAGCCAACTCCAAATCATGGGTCGAATAGTTACGTTCATGCACTTCAATTGCCTTGAAGCATAGGCAATTACATTCCTCTCCTGCATTAGCACTGCACCCAAACCAGAATAAGATGCATCACAATAAACAATGAAATTCTTACCTTCCACGGGCAAGGCAAGAATCGGTGCAGTAGTCAACAAGGTCTTGAGTTTCAAGAAGCTTTCTTCACACTCATTCGACCATACAAATGGAACATTCTGCTTGGTCAAATTGGTCAACTAGGAAGCAATGGAAGAGAATCCCTGTATGAATCGGCGGTAGTAGCTAGCTCAACCAACAAAGCTCCTTACCTCTGAAACATTAGTAGGCCTTACCCAATTCTTCACTGCTTTAATCTTAGAGGGATCCACCATCACTCCATCCTTAGAAACCACGTGCCCCAAGAAGTACACTGAATCGAGCCAAAACTCACACTTGGAGAATTTGGCATAAAGCCTTTTCTCCCTTAAAGACCCTAATACAATTCTCAAATACTCCTCGTGTTCCTTCTTGCTCTTTGAGTATATCAGGATATCATCAATGAATAAAATAACAAATAGGTCTAGATATGGCTTAAAAATTTCGTTCATTAGGCTCATGAAAGCAGCAGGGACATTCGTAAGCCTAAAGGACATTACTAAGAATTCATAAAGCCCATACCTGGTTTGAAAAGTAGTCTTTGGAACGTCCGTTGCCCGACATTTGTAAACTCACGGACTATCGAAATGGACTCGATTGAAGGCACTTTGGAAGTATCATCCCTGAGATGTGCCAAGAAAGCTAAACAACCCTTACTCACCAACCTCTTAACACGAAGAAAAGAGATAATAAGAACTGGGGTGGGAATGTAGTCACCCTCCCACACTAGTGGATCTATCCCTGGCTTGGCCAAGGTCACAGTCTTAGCATTACAATCTAAGATAGCAAAATTTGGAGAAAGCCAAGTCATACCCAAAATTACATCAAAATCAACCATCTTTAGAATAATCAGATCTACATAAGTCTCACCCTCTACAAAAGTCACAAGGCAAGACCTATATAACTTCTCAACTATCACAGACTCACCAACAGGAGTAGAGACACGAATAGGCATGTCAAGCAAATCATAATGCAAATCAAGACCAGTAGCGAACGAGGAAGATACATAAGAAAATGTGGATCCAGGATCAAACAATACAAAAGCCATGCGATCACAGACCAGAAGAGTACCTGTGATAACAACATCATATGTCTCTACCTATGACCTCCCAGGATAAGCATAACAATGGGCCCTATAACCTGTCTGCCCATCGCCCCTGTCGGGCTGCGCTCCAGTAGTTCCAACCTGCCTGCCACCCCGATTGAATAGTGACCACCATTACTTTGGCCATCACATCCTTCAGAATGACGACCTCTACCATGACAACCTCTACCTCTAACTGCTGGGGATCTGTAACTCTGATCGTACCGAGCCTGACTCTACTTTGGACAATATTTCTTGATATGTCTAGCCTCTCCACATCCATAACAAGTCCTAGAGTCAAGTGTAGGTCTCTATGAGGACGAAAAAGACTGGAGGTAACCCCCAAACACAGAAAAAGGTTGACTGGTCTGCAACGAACCCTCAACTGAAGCCTGCAATGAAGACTGAATAGGACGGGGTGGATAGCCCCCTGACCTCTGTAGTACGAACCACTAAACTCACCTCCCTTATAGAACTTTTTAAATTCTGACACCTTGGTGAAGTCATCCGGCTTCACCCCCTCTACCTCTATCACAAAATCAACCACTTCCTGAAAAGATTTTGCAGAAGCAGCTACCTGTAAAGCTGGAATCTGCAAATCTGACCTCAATCCCTTTACAAAACGGTGAATCCACTCTTGCGGACTGAAGCAAAACTGAGTGGCATACTTGGATAATGCACAAAATTTAGCCTCATAAGCTGCAACATACATCCTTCCTTCCTCTATGTTCAGGAACTCATCTCTCCTTCTGTCCCTCAAAGTGCGGGGTATGTACATCTCCATAAATAAGCTAGAAAATGATGTCCAAGAGTCATAGGTGGTGCCTTTGATGATCGACACTCCACATGAGATCGCCACCACATTTTGACATCCCCTTGAAACTAGTAGGTCACAAATTCACCACCGAATCGCTCCACTATGTCCATATTATGTAACAACTCATGACAATCAACCAGGAAATCATAAGCATCTTCAGATTCAGTACCCTTGAAAATTGGAGGTTTCAACTTTAAGAACTTAATAAAGAGATCATGCTGGTCAGTAGTCATTATAGGCCCTGTAGTCAATCCGGGAAACGTGCCTGTTTCCAAGGACGCATCCATGCGGGGAGCCACAATAACTGCATGTTGTTCTCCCTGAACCTGAGGTGCTGGTGCAGAAAATGTTGGGGGTGCCTGGCCCTGATCAGATAATCCGCTAAAATAAGTGAGAACCTGATTAATCATCTCTAGAGTAGGCTGGAGTGGCACTTCCTTCTGCTGAATCTGCTCATCTTCCCATTCGTCACTCTCTCTCACTACCTTATCAGTCGGTGGAGGAGTCATCGCTCTATCCCAAGCTGGACCAGGTGTTTGTCCTCTGCCCTAGTGGGACTTCTCCCACGACCTCTACCACGGCCTCTTGCCACTGCTACCCCTCGAGCTTCAGCCCCAACGGTTTGCTCAGGCGCACACTGTATTGCCGGTGTTAGTGTTATCACACCTGTTTCTCTAGTTCTGACCATCTGGGAGATAGAGTGAAGAGGGTCAGATACCAATTTGTATCACCTAGATATCAATTGGATTCAAGTAATAGCAGAAAGAAAGAAAATATGAGTTTTCCTAAAGTCCTATAGCCTCTCAAAGAAAATTAAAGGCGTCCTCGTACCGTTCCGCAAGACTCTACCAGACCTGTCCTTGTGTGATGAGATCATCGAACCTAAATCTTTGATACCAAGTTTGTCACGACCCAAAATGAGTCATGAGTGACACCCACACTTAACCTCCTAAGTGAGCGAACCAAGGAATCCAAACCCCAACATATATCAATAATTCAACTACGAAAAACAACAATAATGCGGAAGCTCAAAACTTATTAAGGTAGTCAATCAAATAAACTTTCAAAGTCTATTACATATTATCCCCAAAATTTGAAAGTCATCACATCAAGGAAATTTGTTCTTAAAATACCAAGTCTAAAAGTATTAGAGACCCCAAAATAAGTAAATACGATGGTCCATGTCCAAAATTTAAGGACATCATACCATAACTGAGAGAATCCAGCACGAGGTAGAAGGAATAGCTCACCTTGAAATCTGATGTGCTGGAGACTAGCTAGAGCTGAGGGCGAGTCGAAGTCGATGGTACACTTGTTGAACTCCATAAAAGAAAAATGAAGAAAACACAAGTAGGGGTCAGTACAAGGAACACGTACTGAGTAGGTATCATCAGCCAACCCAAAATAGTAACTAATATACAATGAATAATAGTATAAAATCCACTATGATACTTAGCAGGTGGCAAGCAACGAAAACAATACTAAAGTAAGTACGCAATCAATCACAATATCAAGCACACATATGGGGACTCATGCCACCACACCATGCTCATTTGGGAAATGGTTTCTTTGAGATTGAGTACATTAAGTTAATTCAATATCTTTTTCCTTTAATGTTACCGTGTCGGAACGTGTCATTTCGATCTAATTATATCGTGTCAGAACGTGACACTCCGATCCAATAATACCGTGTCGGAATGTGACACTCCAATCTAATTATACCGTGTCGGAACGTGACACTCCGATCCAATTATATCGTGTCGGAATGTGACACTCTGATCCAATTATATCATTAATTTATTTCATCAAGCCTTCTTTATTCAAGGTATCACTTCGATAGAGAGGGTTTCAGATTATAAATTTCACGGTCTCAAGATTTTAGACCAATCACAAACCATACAACCAAAACACACAACCACACAATCAAGTACACAGAGAACTTCACAATATCACTCAATACATATCAGTCACTATTAAGAGTCTAACTATCAAAATAGAATAAACCATAACCTTCCTCTACTAAAGAACTGAAGTCAGACAAGCTACTTCTCCAATGCTTTTCCCTTCTTCAATGCCTCAGATGATTTCCGATCTATCAAGTATACATGCTTCATAAGTAAACGAGTCTATAAATCCCATATTACTATAAGTCTAGCCTAGATTTAAGAACTAACATCCTAAACTTAAAAGGAAAATCATTTATTTTCCTCAAGTTCCATCGGTCCAACTTCAATCTGAGACAACACAACCTTAGCTTATTTTCCATTAATGCTCACGTGAGTATAGAGAGGAATAGTCATGTCAATTCAATCTTTATTTAGAAACAATGTGTGACCCATCTTACCATTTTCTAAGTTAATTTTCCTCACCTATTTAACATAACCTCACTGGAAATTAACTCATTAATGGGAGACAAATCTGTCTCCAACCCAGCACCACTATCCATCTTATCTTCTTGTCCAACCATAATTATCACCCCTACTATCAAAACCTCAAATTCAACCTAATAGTTAATTACTTATTTGAATGTATCAAATTATAATTTATAATATGGTAAAAGAATTTTAATGTTTAAAAGTTCAAGCCACTGGTTACGAAACTAGTGGCAGTGAACACTTCTACCTGAACACCTATACTTTAACATTCCAATTCTTTACATCATTAATGGTTGGCCTAACTTTCCTGTCAGCCATCATCTAACATCAATACTATACATATGCCCACTTCACTTTATATTATATTAATAATAATAAATAAATAAAAATCAGCACTTTAATCCATGAATGCAGTGAATCAGATTAAGTATTTTGCATCCCACTAACAAAATTAATCAACTAGAACCTATATTATCATATCCTCAAACCATGGACCTCACTCACTGCTACTCAACCAATTATTAAATTAATTATACCGCCACAACAGCCAAACTCAATTCATTAGCCTTTACTCAGTATACTATATATATATATATATATGATTTGCTGACAATGTTTTATATGGAACTCAGTTGAATTGCAATACGGGAGAAGTCACTTACACAATAAATTCCAATAGCATCTACCTTTCTCTAATCAATAAAGCACATGCATATGATTAATATAACTAGGAGAGCTTAAGGTAAGAAAAATCACCTGAAGCCGTTTCTAGAACTAGTTTTTCTCACAATTGTACGGTTCCTCTCTATTTTAATTTTCTCCCTTTCTTATAGATCAGTTATCACCCTAATTATCATATAACCAATTATAAAAAGTGATAAAAGTGACCCACTAGTTATTTTAATGCTATCTTCTATAACCACCAACTTATTTGATTATAAAAACTACCCCACTAATTTCATAATTGTAATTTCGAACAGTCCAAAATACCCATTTAAAGTCTATCGAAAGAGTCTTTTACGAAATACAAAGCTTTAGTACTCAAAATAACCAAATGGGTTGTTACATATATATATATATATATATATATATATATATATATGTTTTGATCTTGATCTTGTAGATGTTTTAGCTTGTGGCCCATTGTTTTGAATGAAAATGGTTTTTACTCAAATTTTAAAAAAATTGCCACCTCATGTGTGTGTGATTGTGGTTGTTCTTGTGCAAATTTGAGAGTCGATTGTCATCAATATCGATGACTTGAATAGTTCTCTTAATTGAATGAAATTAATGTGCATCTATGATGAGGCAAACGAAGTTGCATAGACAATATATGAAATTTTAGCATCTCGTTGTGATTAGCCGGTTGTAAAATGAGTCTCTTGTGATGAACATTGCATGCTAGCTAGAAGGTGTGAAGTCTTGTTCGATATTGCTACCAATGTCTTTTGTGATGAGATTACTTTGAACATGTGTGTGATGACACCTAGAATTTGCTCCGTTGGTCTGGTTGATTGAGTGAGGCAAGCACTTGAAATGATCTTAGGCAAGAATTTTGAAGAGTGAACCAATTTGACAATATACCTCTTTTGTGGCCAACCTTGTGAGATGTGTGAACCTTTCTTGACACCTTTTGAGCCTTACCCTTTTATATCTTGGAAGAAACTTGAGCAATTATGACCTCTTTTTATCCACTCACCCATAACTTTCATGAACTGTGGTTTATTGGAATAGCCAACTTAGGCCAAAAGCCTAAGTTGGGGGTGTGGTGAAAGGAAGAAGGAAAGTCAAGAAGTGTGAGAAATCCCCCTTTATTGATGGTGTTGAAAAAGATGGAACCCCTCCATGTAAAAAAGAGAAGAAAAAGAAAATGAAATGAAAAATAAGAAAGAAAAGAAAAAGACCAAAACAATTGTGAAATAAAGCAGTTGAAATTGCAAAAGAAATGGGGTACCCGATAGTTCATATGAAGTTGAATAATGGGGTGAATTATGAGCATGTTTGAAATATTAAAGAAAAAAGAGGAAAGTGATGTTCAGACCATACTTCATGAATGTAGAAGCAATTAATCCTAAATAAGCATACCTTTACACTTAACCCCGTTACAAGCCTTGAAAAGACCTTTGTGATCTTGAGTGAGCTGAAACGAATGTTGATTGGAAAATAAGGAAAAACCTATGGGTGAAGTCATGCATGTGTTCATCTTTGTGAGTGTGAGAGTTGTATGTGATTTCGGAACTTTAAATTATTGAAGAATTTTGTGTGATTGTAGAATCATCTTTGTTGTGAGAGCATTTGAGTACCTTTGTTGAGCTTGAACTTGCACTTCAAGCAAGTATTGTGAACTCGAGCATCTTCGATAATGGTGAGTCACAATTTGAATCTTTGAGTGCACAATTGATCATTGTATGAGTAGTTTGAACCTTGTTTTTTACATTCATGGTTGAGTCTTATGCAACACTATTTGTAGACATCCTTATTGAACTGTTGATCTTGAGTTTTACTTGACGACAAGCAAAAGTTTAAGTTGGTGGTGTTGATGAGTCCAAATCGACTTGATTTTTAGGTATGTGTATTAAGGAGCAAAACAAGGAAACTAACAGGCAAATAGGAACAAATCAAGCTGAAAAAGTGGAGAAAGGTGAGCCTGGTGATCATTAAGACCACTCCGCGACTCGCTGAGTGGTTCTTCAGTCCGCCTAAATTTCCAGTGTGTCAGCCTTGAGGAAAGAAACCAAGTCGGTGACAGGAAAGAGACAGTTGATGAATCGCCGATCAGTTACGCGATGACAAGATTGATCACCCAAAGTTATAGGAGTTGAGGATGGTGAAACACACAAAGGCAATAGAAGAGTGAAATGAGTTGTTCACCGAACCACTCAGCCAACCTGACTTACCTCGCCGAATGGCCCTTCGTGTCTAATTTTTGGCAACTATAAATTGAATTTTGAACTGTAAATGCTATATTGTAGTGGGTTTAATCACTAGTTTGGGGTTTAATTTATAAAATGTAGTTGCAAATACAGTTCTAATTTTGTGTTCTTAGCTTGCTCGAGAGAGAAGTTTTGGGACTAAGACTTGTGATTAATTGTTTGTAGGTATTGGGTTAATATGGGTTCAGCTCGAGAGAGTGAATCCTAAACCCAATCCTACCCATCTAGCTTGAGAGAGTGGATGAATTAAGGTGTGAGTTGTTCTTAATTGCTACGCTTGTTGATTTTCAAAAGAAATAGGTTGAAGTGGGATAGTTGTTCCAGAGAAGGATATTTTACTCATAGTCTAGCCTACCCACTAATATTTAGCTATTCACTAGTAGTTTCAATTACCCATATAGCGAAATTTGCCTATAATCGATCACATCTCTAGAATTTCTCTCTGTATTGTCATTTTATCGTTGTTTGATTGCGTTGTAGTTGATAATAGCAAACCAACCCACCCCCCCATCTAACATTTGTTGTCACCCCCTTTGACTTGTTTACTTGTATTTTCGATAATTTCTATTCCTATAACTATTTAGATCACATTTGTACTTCATAACTGAACTTTGAACACGTACCACTCCCTGTGGGTTCGACCCCAACTCTTCGTTGAGTTTTATACTGCTTAACAATCGTTTGCACCTAGAATCAGATAAGGTGTGCTTGAAATGTTAATAACCCCTCTGAAGAAAAAACAAAACCCTATGAAGGAGAAGAAACAAAAATCAAAGAAAATACCCTCTTCTTCAAATCGTAAGGTGCAATAAAGGAAAGGGAAAATGGTGGAACCTCTGTTGTCTGAGCATTCAAACTTCGATTCAGATTTTGTAAGCCAAATTTTTTTTACAAAGAACTCTTTTTGGTATGAACCAGTGTTTATATTTGATATGAAATTGGTATAGATATTGACAAAAATATTATATACATTTCGTATACTATTTATATAACAAAACCCAATTACTAGTTACAATTGTTTTGAAGATGATATTCTTTTGGTATGAATCTGGTATGAACCAGTGATTTTATTTTTGGTATGAAATTGGTATTATATTGACAAAAAGCTTGCATGCATTTGGTATACTATTTATATGACAAAACACAATTAATAGTTGCAATTTCTTTAAAATTGATATTCTTTTGGTATGAAATAGGTATGAAATTTGATACCCCAATAAATTTATGGACTGTTATACTTTTTATTGATGTATAGAAAGTGTATAAAAATGGGTATCAATTAGTAAAATTTAGTTTAGTATGTATAAACATTTTACTATATGAATTAGGTATGAAATTTAATACCTCAACAAAAATTATGAAATATTATACTCTTTATAGATTTTTAGAATGCATATAAATTGATATCAATTAGTAAGTTTAATTTTGTACGTATAGATATCTTACAATATGAAATAGGTATGAAATTAGATACCCAACAAATTTGGAATTATTATATCTTTTATTGGTGTTTAAAAAGTGTATATAAAAATTGATACACAACTATCCATTAGTAAAGACCAGCAAATGGTGTATTTTTTTAAAAAGTGTATTAAAATTGGTATCAATTATTAAGTTTACTATAGTATATATAAATATTTCACTGCATGAAATAGGTATGAAATTTGATACCTCAAAAAATGTGAACTTATTATATCTTTATTGGTGTTTAAAAAGTGTATAAAATTGGTACCCAACTATCCATTATTAACGATCAACAAATTGTGTAAATTTTTTAAAAGTATACTAAAATCGGTATCAATTAATAAGTTTAGTATAGTATGTATAAATATTTTACTGTATGAAATAAGTATGAAATTTGATAACGATTTTTTATGTATGAAACTTGTATATATAAGATGTTGATTGTAAATGATGTAGTATTTCAAACAGAAACTAATTATCCACTTCATGCATATTGATACAAAAAAAAAACACTCATCTAAAAAAAATTACAAAAATATCATATTCCAAAAAAAAATGCTTATTTTAACTTTATTCAAAAACAATTTTAAATTAAAAAAACACCTAAAAATGATATCAGCAAAAACAAAAAAAATTGACAACTAAAAAGAAGGAGGAAAGAAGAACCAAATAGGAGATTGATACTATTAATTAGGAAAATGATAACAACTAAAATAATGACCAATTAATTGAGAGAAAATTAAGGTACTGATATCCTATCAGTTATAGAATACTATAATTAAGGAAAAGATACTATTAATTAGTTGATTAAAAATTATTTTAATCTATTTTCAAATTTTTATTTATTTATTAATTTATTATTTGTTAGAAATCTAATGTTATATATTGAAAACGAGAAAGTCTGGTTATAACTAGTAATATCATTCTTAAATATGTAATTTATTAAATTTACACATTTGCTAAATGACTTATAATTGTGATATTGTTCATGATAAAATTTAATGTTTGTTAGATATAGATAGATATTATTTATCTTAAATTTAAAAGTTTAAATTTTATTTCTCATAAAATTATTTTTTAATTTTGAAATTTAATTGTCCTTTTAAAGTAAAATTATGATAAACATAATTTAATGCCTTCTATGTTTATGATAGGTATTATCATTCTATAATTTTTTCTATGATAATTTCTCATGTATCTTGTGCTAAAGTTGAAAATCTGCAATAATAATAATAATGATTGATATACCATGAGTTTACGGTGTTTCTAATACATTTCACTTACAAGTTGTGTGTGTCTAGGGCCTTTTTGTATTGGTTTTTATGTGTTTTTATCATATTTTAAAGGAAAGATGTTCAGGCGCGAAATTAAAGAGACAGCTGAAAGAAGTGCAAAAAAAAAGGGAATCTACGGATCGTAGGTCCATTGACGCTTCGTAGATGGTGGTCGTAGATCATAAACCAAGGCATGGAAGACAAATCAGGGAAATCTGACCCAAGTGTGGAACCACGGTGACCATTGACGGTCTGTAGATTGATCTACGGACCGTACTGTTGATCCGTAGATTGAGACTGCGACGGTTCCAGTACCTAATTTTTGAAGATTCTAAGTGTGGAGCTACGGAAGGGGATTGACGGATCGTAGATCGATCTACGGTCCATACTGCAGTTCCGTCGTTTGCTTCAGAGAAGCTGATTTTTGGAAGTTGATATATTTTCTAAGTCCTGGCTGACGGAAGGGACTCACGGACCGTAGATCCATTGACGGTCCGTGAGTCAGGCTCGTGGAATGAAGTCGCGTGCCTCTAACAAACTTTCCTTATTTTATTTCCCTTTTAATTTAGGACTTTTTTTCTATAAATAGGGCATGTAAACCTCGTTTTTGGGGGTTAGACATTATTACTTTAGTTCTATTTTGTGACTTGGGAGATTAGTCTTGCAAACTTAGCAATTATTAATTTCCTAAGTTCATTTTGAAGATTTTGGTGCTGCAATTCAAGTTGAATTTTTGGATTTATTATTCTTCTTACGTAAGTTCATAATTCTTTCATCTAAAATAATGAATTGTGTTCATATGATTATAGGTAACTAAACTCCACAACTAGGGTTGTGGGAACCATGAGCGATTAACAAAGTATGAATAGTAAATAAACAATTCTTGAATAGTGTTTTGCATGCATTGATAATTCTTTCGTTTAGAAGTCTTTTTAACGAGTGCACGCGTTAGAACTCGCCTTGTTGCTACTTGCCAGACCAAGGAGGTAATCAACAAGAAAAGAATTATCAACATAGATTTAGTGTGATACTATTTAATAGGCTAGTGTCGATTGGTACGAAGTAATAACTAAGCCAAACTTCGATTATGATGTCTAATATGAGGTAAAGGTAAGGGTTAGTAAATTATACACACGTAGCCGGACCAAGGTGCGGGGTGAAATTCTCTAGATGCCGGACCAAAGATTTAGAGCTACCTAACTTATCACTTTGCATGTAGTACATTAGGAAAGGATTGCTATTGCTAGGATTACTGTGTTATGAGCTTGTGGGGAACACGTATACCCTAATTATTTCTCTCATCTTGATAACAACCAAATTTGAGTTTTGATTACTGATTACTTATTAAATTCTTACAATTTGTTTCACAAAAACCCCCCTTTTTATTACTTGTTTCTGGAAGTAATTTGACTAATCGAATATAATTGTTGATTAAATTAAAGTCTAAACTATTTTCCTCGTGGGATCGACCCCAACCTACAAGTTGTGTTCTTTACTTGATAACAACCGTTTATGCTTCTTTAGGGAGGTGTAATTTGAGCGTATCAAATTTTGGCGCCGCTGCCGGAGAAAATTTGGCTTTTAGATTTATTTTAACTAAATTATTGAACGTTAGTCAAATATTTCCTAATTTTACTTTTTCTTGTTGTTTTTGTCTTGCTCAGGTTCTGACTCTAGTGTATGCCAAGTACATGGAGCCAGGGCGAACCACTTACTCCATATGATCCTGAGTTGAACCAAACATTGCGAAGAATGAAAAATCAAGGAATTCCAGTTAATCCTATCAGAGAAAATCTTGGTGATGCAGTTGAGTTACAACAGCCAAGAGTAGCTGGTGGGGAATACCGGGGTCTAGCTGAAAATCAATTGGGAGATGCAGTGAGGGTGCATGGTCCACCAGTCCCACAACTGCCTGATAACTACAGGGGCAACGTCAATATTGCTGACTCTGATGGACCTCTAGTCTTACCCCTTTTGCCTCCGGGGCACACATTTGTGGTAACCAATAGCTTAATACAGATACTTACTGCAAGGGGCTTATTCTCAGGGTTGCCATCGGAGGACCCACATGCTCACATAGCCAAGATAAGGGTGGTCTGCAAGAGCTGTGTAGGTCGACCAGACTTGGATATGGATGTCATTGGATTGCGAGTGTTCCATTTATCACTGACAGGCGATGCTGCAATATGGTTCACCGAGCTTCCTTATAACTCAATCTATACATGGAACCAACTGAGAGATGTGTTCTTAGCAAGGTATTATCCAGTTTCCAAGAAGCTCAATCACAAAGATAGGGTAAATGATTTTGTGGCATTGCCTGGAGAGTCTGTGAGCAGCTCATGGGACATATTCACTTTGTTCATAAGATAAATAATAAATAACAATTTAAAAAAACAAAAAAATTCAAAAAATAATATAAATTAAAATCCATTTTTAAAATTCGTTTACCTTAATAATTGTTGTATTGATTGTTTTTTAATAAATTAAATATGTTTGTTCCTAATAAAATGCTACCTGTCTAATTTTAAAATAAATTTTATAAATGTAGAAGTTAGAGTTTATGAATTATCAAAATTAATTAATTTAAAATTTAAAAATTAACAAATATTCATAGTAATGTAATCACTCACCATAACTCTCCTAACACGTTTTTCTTTGTACTGTTTCTTTCATAAATATAATTTTAGAAAACAAACAAAGAGGAAAAAAATTCCACCATATTCAAAGAACAACGAATATAAATATTTTTTTGGGCTCTGTTTTAAAAATTCGAATTTAAAAATTGTAAATTTTGTAACTGCAAAATAAATAAATAAATAAATAAATAATAAAAGTATGTACAAATTTTTGGTTCCATGAGATCCAAATAATATATTGAAAATTTTAAAATGTTACCCGAACGTATAACTTTTAAACAGTTATGCAAACGTATAGCTTTTAAGCGAAAAATTACTGTAGAATTTTAAATTGAGAAAACTACTACCATTTTTATAATACTTTCATAAGCAAAATTTCAATGGAAAAGCAAAAAAAAATGGTTTATCAAATTGTCAAAGATTTTAACTACACATGAATCTCAACAACAAAGTTTTCAATGGCAACTGCATTCTTTATGACAAAGAAGATGAATAAGTGGGTGAGTTGTAATCTCCAGTATAGTATGTGGTCGAAAAAAAAAATTCTCATCGGTTGATTGTTTGCTAGTAAAAACTTTTATGAAGAATCATCCAACTATCACTCAGAGGTAATTACGTATTATGATTTCATGAACACTAATTTTAGATGTGGATTTTATTTTCTATGAAAATAATGGATTGATGAATTTTATATTTTCTAATAGATTTCACGAGACGACTGATAGATGCATGTAGGGTAAGAAATTGATTTGAACACCAATGTAACACTTCTTTTTATCTAACAAATAGTTGATGACTGAGTTACATATCCATCTGATATAGGAAACAGGAAAATAGACATGTCTTCAAGAGATCGAGAAAAGTAGAGGAAAGTGGACGATCAATGAGATTTCAGATGATGCTGAAAACTTTAATATGATAATGATTTCACCAACGACCCCAGTGATAATGATGATGAAGTTGATGATGTCGATATTATAACAATGAAGATGAAAGTGGAAAACAAAAGAAATATGAAGATGACGAAGGAGATCATGAAGAAGAAAAAGAAGATCAATAAGGAACATAAAATGACTGAAATGATAAAAGAAATACAACAATAGATCATCATTTTGCCTTTTAGAACTTTTCAAGATTATATTGGCAATGGTAAGGAAAAAAACATGGATAGTTCAATTTCATCACCTGTAACGACCAATTTCCGTCGTTATGAAAAAAACCAATGGGGAAACAATTTGGGCCACAAAACTTTTGAGTAGTGACTTGGAAATTTCTAGCCTAGTCTAGATTTGGATGAAATCTGAGTTAGGTAAGGTCTAGGGAAATCTGGTACTGAATGGGGGATTTAATTACGAATTTGATCACATGAGTGGATAGCCAAGACGTTAAGGAGCATGTACGGCTTTAAGAAATCAAATTCGAGCGAGTAGAACTCCTGAAACTGATCTTGGCGTTAAAGGGTGGTTTTAGAACGTCCAAGTAGGAAGGTGTGTTGTCAAATGGGAGCTTGGAACTTAATTTCTGAGTTTCTATCTCCGTGAAAGCCGTTGGGGCAGGATTAATCCCTCCAGGGTGGGGCGCGGACCATTTGCGACTTAAATCGGTGAAAACCCCAAAAATATTATTTTCTGTAAAACTTCGTTGTTGAGAGCTAAGAGACGACCCAGAGCAGTTCTTGACAATTTTCCACGAATTCTAGTGCTAAAGGTAAGATTATTACTCCCTAATCCGTAATTCAATTTTTAGAACTTAGAATCTTGGGTGATGATCGTTGGGGTTTAGCTGAAGTTAATAAGGGGGACTCTAATTGAATATTAGTATCTTAGGTTTGGCCTTGGATTGATAGTTAGATTATTATCCGGGTAAATTAGGCTATGTTTATTGATCCTTGCGTTAATTACTTATTTTAGACCAAGAACAAGCTAAAAGAATCCGGAAAGGGAAGACTCAAGTGTCTTAAGAGTATTCAAGCTTAGTTTCGATGTAGGTGATGGTTCAATTTCCTGTTTGTGTGATATATGCCAGTTAATTTCTTCATTATATGCATGTGTGTATGTGAATAGGGAAATGTCAACCAAATCCAATGAAGTGATTATGTATAAATAGTTACATGCCATGAACCTAATACTTGATTGTATGACTATGAGTAATGTTCATTATAAGTGTGGTTGTGATTGTGGTTGTACTGACTGGATCGGGTGTCACGTTCTGACACATATATTGGATTGGGTGTCACATTTTGATACATATATTGGATTGGGTGTCACATTTCGATACATATATTGGATTGGGTGTCTTCGACACACGTATATTTGATCGAGTGTCACGTTTCAACACACTAACCATTTTTGTGTGGGTTCCATGAGAGGACCACTATGATTATTACATTCATGTCTACTTGTCGTTGATATTGGAAAACTATATGTTGCTCATGAAATGATAATTGATCTATGTTTTCTGTATAGGTGTGTTTATTGTGTTGTACTTGCTTGCCTATATTTCGCTTACTGGAGTTGCCGTGTGATCCTACCAGTACATTGTAGTTTGTGTACTGATACTGCACTTCCTCGTTCTTTGTTGAGTACAGTGCAACTTCAGGCGGCTACTGATAGACCTCAGTTAGGGAATCATTGATCGAAGACCAGATTTGAGGGTGAGCCATTTCTTTCAGGCTACCATGGATCCTTCCTTGTTTAGTCTATTCTTTTCGGACTCAGACGGTTTAGTTAGACTTTTTCTTATTTGAGTTTCAGGGTTGCACCCCTTTTCTTTGACTTGTTGGTTACCAGAGTTTTGGTACAATGACTTTCAGTTCTAGAGGTTAGATTTCCGTAATAGTTGTTTGTTGGACCTTCGGAGTTTATGGGAACCCCGTATTTATTTAGTCATCTAAACATGCTTTCATATCTTTAAATGCTTAATTTTTTATTAAATTGCGTAGTTGGGTTGTAGTAATGGTTCTCCAATCGGATGGTTATTGTGGGTACCAATCACGGCGGTCTGGGTCGTGACAAAGTTGGTATCAGAGCCCTAGGTTCATTGATCTCATTGTACCAAAACGAGTCTAGTAGAGCTTTGCGGAACGGTACGGAGACGTCTTTACTTTTTTTCGAGAAGCTATAAGACTTTAGGAAAACTTATTTCTTTCTTTCGTGCTATTAATTGAATCTGATTGGTATCTAGGTGATACAAATTGGTATCTTTCCTTTGTCACTCTATGGTTAGAACTAGAGAAACAGAAGTGGTAACACCAACACTAGCAAGAGAGGATGCATCCTTCCAAATAAGCATGTTTCCCCGATTCAACGTGGGCATGCAATGACTAGTGACAAACATGAGGTTTTTATTATGTGCTTAAGGCTAAAATCTTCATTCTTCATGGGTACGAAATCTGAAGATTCTTATGATTTTCTTGTTGATTGTCATGAGTTGTTTAAGGTAGAGTGATTTAGTGTTGAGTTTATGATATTCCAGTTCAAGGGAGACATCAAAATATGGTGGTGGTCTCATGTTGAGTACCAACTAGTAAATGCACTACTCATGACTTGGAAAATATTTTATAGCATTCTTTATGGAGAATTATATACCCTGAACTTTGAGGGATAAGAGGAGAGATGAGTTCCTGAATATAGAGCAACATAATATATTTGTTGCAGCCTATAAGGCCAAATTTTTTGTTTCATCCAAATATGGTACTACACTTTGCTTTAGTCAAAAAGGAGCAAATTTGTCGCTTTATGAAGGGATTAAGGTCAGATTTGCAAATTTAAGCTTATAGGTGGTTGCTTCAGCAAAATCTTCTCAGAGAGTGGTTGATTTTGTGACAGAGGTAGAAGGGGGTAAAGTCACAAGACTTTCCCAAGGTAACAACATTCAAGAAGTTTTGTAAGGGACGACTAGATAATAAACACCATTACTTTGGAAAATGCATTTATTATTGTTGTCATAACATGTATGGGTTGCTTAATAAATGATGAAATTATGTTGCGACAATTGAGGTTAGAATCTCTACTACGATTTCCTAGATTAAGTGTATATCGAAATGTGTCATGATACGACTACTCCAATAGAAGCGATGCTTACTTGGTTAAGTTTTAAGTGTGTTACAATTGTGGAGAACCTGGACATATGAGGAGAGATTGTCCCCATCTACGCATGTCTGACCCCGTGCCGTAGCAGACTAGAACAATGGTACCAGCAGGCAGCGAAAGTAATGGCAGAGGACGTCCACAAGGTGGGCGAAGAGGAAATCCACGATGTCATGCCGAGGAAATGGTAATGCAGGTAGGGGAGCAGTGCAGCCAAGTAAGGAGGTTGCCTATCATCTCCGGGCAAGACCAAGGCTAAGGCATCTGATATAGTGATCACATGTACTATTATTGTCTTTGATCGAATGGCTACTTTTTGTTTGATCTGGGTTCTACTTATTCATATGTGTCAGTTCAGTTTACCTTGGGATTTGATGCGGTTTGTGATGTGCTTGATGCCCCTATCTATGTTTCTACCCCAGTTGGAGACTCTGTCATAGTCACCTATCTATATCGTGAATGTCTTATCCTATTTATAGGTTTTCAGACTCGAGCAGATTTGGTTATTCTGAATATGACTGACCTTGATATAATCTTAGGTATGACTTGGTTGTCTCCCTATTTGTAGCGACCCTAAAAATAGATAGGTGAAACTAGAGCCTAACGTATGAATTTTTAAAGTTTAAGCATAAATTGGAAGTAGTCACTTTTGGAAAAAAAAACAGTTCAGAATCTGGAAATTGGCTTAAGTTCAAATCTGGAAATTCTGCCAAGTGGGAAATCAGTGAGTTTTTGGCCATCTTTGAGCAGTCATAACTCCTAGCTCAGGATGATCCAGGAGTAGTTCCAGTTATGTTTGGAAAGCCCTTGGAACGATCTTTCCAACGCCACCGAGTTTGCTCGATTCCGAGTTCGTATGAGTGAGTTATGCCCTTTGAAAGTTGGGCAGTTGGCAAGGAGTCCGTCCGGAAATTTAAGGGGCATTTTCGTAAATATTAATTTTAGTTAAATTAAAAAGTGGGTATATTTTATATTATTTCTAATTTCTATATGGTATTAAAACTTTTTAAAAAGGTTTGTTTTAATTCATTCTTAAAAAAAAGGGTTCTCTCTAGAACACCATTGAAGGCAAAGGTCAAGTTGGAGCTAGGGTTTCGAATTGAAGGTTTCTTGCATCAATTTTCGTGGTTTTCTCAATACTAAGGTATGGTGGCTCTTTATCTAAAGCTAGTTTTCGCTTTAGAACCAATTTCAAAGGTTTTTCAAATTCTCAAAAGTTATGAAAAACTTCTATTTCTTACTCTACTCAAGGGTTCTTGCATTAAATGGTTTTAAATGATGGATTGTGATATTGTTGATATTAAATTGATGTATTCAAGTGAAAAATCTCATGAACCCTTGATTTCACAAATTTCTATATTTGACTTACGAAATGGGTTTGTTGATAATGATTGGGTATTGATGAATTTATGCTTAGAATAGATTGTATTGTTGATGTTTATGATTTTCTATATCTATTGATTAATGTTAAGGATGGCTTTGGAGGATGGTAAGTTGATTTAATCTCATATTATTGACATAATTGTTCTTGCTTGGTTTGATCCACTTATGGTGGAGGTGTTTAATTATGGATTGTATTATGAATATGGCCTTGAAGGCATTATCTATTGAATTAAAGTGTTATCAAGTTATGAAATGTTATTGTACTATGTGAAGGTATTCTTATGGTTATAAGGTTATCTTGTACAAAGTGTTATTGTATTGTATATTATATATATAAATGAGGCTATATGTAAAGTCCTATATGAAGCTATATGTAAAGTTTTATGTGTGAAGGTATGATGTGAATGAGTTTACGTGATCTTGTGAGGATCCTACGTAAAGTGGATAGCATTGTGATTTAAAGTATGATTTTCTCATGATGTATATATATGAAATGATGTTGGATTATGAAGTATCCTTAGATGATAATGTTGTGACTTGGTTGGTAGACTAAAGTGTCCCTCCTTGTTACTTAAAGTCTTGAATGCATGAATGTGTGAAGTGGGCTAGAACTAAGAAATGGTGCCCTTTCTATAAATGCTAAAAGAGGAATTCTAGGCCAAGACTTGAATCGGCAAAACTAAGAAATGGTGCCTTTTAATAAGTCTAGCTTTCCTAAGTAAATGTATAACCTTGAAGGATGGGCCTTAAGGCTAAGTTTCCTTCTTGAGTGAGATGATAGACTTAGAGATGGATGGAGCCGGAACGGCATGAAAATCCTTATCTAAGAAAGTCAAATGAGCTATCCTTATGAACCTTGATTGGCCATGACTAAGAAATGGGGCCTCTCTTGGGAAGAGGTACTATGAGTTGGTTGAACTAGAAAAGGAACCCTCTCTAAGTACATATGTGATTGAATACTCTATGGGAAACAAGGCTAGCACCGAGTGGATGTGGTTAGGAAGGTGGCCTAGTTAAGTATGAGATTAGGCACAATGAACTTCCTTGGACATAACCTAAACCATGTGCCTACATGGGTTGCTTATTAGTTCTACCTTTGGCAAGTAGAACAACCTCCACGGAGTAGGATAGACTCCGGATTCCATACCTAGCTAGTATGGTCTATGTCAGTTATGCCTATTCCCATCATGTGGGATGTGCACTCTAGTTATTGGATAGGTTCTACAACGTGTAGGTAGTAGTATGGGATGCTATCTACACATGGCACGAGTAGGCTTTGAAGATACTAAAGTGAGTTCCCTAAGTCTAACGACTATTATGTGAAAGTCCCCTTAGGTGCTTAAATGTCTCCTAAAGTGGTTCATTAAAGAATTTTGACTTAGCATGTTATATTGTAATGGTACATTCCTTATCTATGGTAACCCTTAGGAACACTTAGGTGTATATAAAGAGATTGTATGGGCGGTCACTTCATGTTTCACTTAAGTGTGGCTTTGGGTAACTTGAGATAGAGGTCATGAAATGATGAAAAGTCTTACTTGTCAATTATATTCATGTATTGTACATTGGTACTAGTTGAGTATGTCTATTATGTGGGTATTGTCTTATATATGGATGATGACTTGAAATGTGTCTCTTATAATTGTGATATGAAGGTTTTATCAAAAATGGCATGAAAGCACATATTTCAAATAAATGTCCTTTTTTTAGCATGTTTTTGCATGGTCATCATACTTAGTACTTAATTGTGCTAATTCCATATTTCTCTATTTTCTACAAGTGTAGGTTCCGGAAAGTAAGCGGGTTCTATAGTAAGCTTGGAACTTGAAGTTCTTCCAAGATCTTGTGGTATGTCCTCATATGTCGAGGACAAGACTTTTCTATTCTAGTTTTATGATAAGGTTCTTGTAATAGACTTAATAGACTTCTTTTGATTGTAAAGGGCCGTGTCCCTAGTATGTTTTCCCGTTTATGTCTAAGATGGCTAAGAGACTTAGTATTCCGCTTGTGTACTTTTGAATGATGTTTTTAAAAGTGACCTTTGAGTCTTATGGGATTTTATTTAAAGAGTTTTTAATTCCGCACTATTTTACATATCTAATGTGATGAATGCTAAGGGCTTGTATGAGACCTCCGAGAGGTCGAATACGCATGTTACGACTTGGGGGTGCTCTCGGGTCGTGACACTATTATGTTGTGCTTAATTTTAATACTAAGTCGGTAACTCTAGATATCCTGGGTAGGAAAATATTAGAGCGGGAAGGGGTGTACAAGCCTAAGCCAACTAAGGTCATATCTTTCGCGTGGGCTAGGAAATTAGTGGGGCAGGGGTGTTAGGCGTATTTGGCTCATATTCAAGATGTTGATGTTGAGTCTCTCTCTATTGAGTCTATTCCTGTAGTGTCTGAATTCAAAGAAGTGTTTCCTACCAATTTGCATGGTATGCCTCCGGATAGAGATATAAATTTCTGTATTGACTTGGGACCTGACACTCGCCCCATCTCCATTCCTCCTTATCGCATGGCTCTAGAAAGATTGAGAAAGCATAAAGCTCAAATCCAGGAGTTTCTTGATAAAGGTTTCATCCTTCCTAGTGTTTCCCTGTGGGATGCTCATATCTTGTTTGTTAAGAAGAAGGACGGTAGTATGAGGACATGTGATTTTTTCTTAAGTCATAAAGGAGTGGATTGATACTGGAATGACAATCTTATGGATAAAGAAAGTCCTATTGAGTATACTTGGGTAAAGGCAATTAAAGATTTTAGCAAGAAAGTGAGTATAAAATTAGGTTAGTCCTTTGAATTTGATGGCTATACCTGAGTTTGAGGTGTCATGTCAATGAAAAGGTTGACTTCGTAGTGATTGTTAGGGCTAACTGAGCATAATGGTAATAAGAGTTTGTGATAGATTGTGATGGGATGTAACTATATAGTAAGATTATGGGTTAAGCGAATTTTGTATAGTAATTACGACTTACGAGTATCTAAGGTTGTGGCTTTCTAATATTTGGTGAGTAACGTGATTGTATGGAAAGTTTTAAGAGATGGTGGACACCACTCAAAAAGAATTTAAAAGAGCTAGAGTCATAATGAGGAAAAAATAGTGGGATGTAGTACAGCCTTTAGAGAGAGGTGAGTTCAAGAATATCATATTTGATTGCAAAGGCTAAAAAAGTATCTTCATAGGGGTAGAAAATTGGGTTCATAGATGCGTGATTTCATTCATTTAGATGTGGCTATGGTAATAGTGTCACGGGTCCATCAGATTGGTTAAGAACTATTGGAAAAGACTTGAGGAAGGAGTGTACAGACATTAGCTCGAGTGTGATGATAAGTGCTTTGTTTTTGTTTTTGAGTTTAGTAATGAGTACGATTGAATTTTTAGCGAAAGATATTGTAAGATTGATGGACATGCGATCAATGATAAGCGAAGATCCATGAATTCATAAAAATCTTCAAGGTACAAGCTAATGTTGATAGATAAGGGAATTGTGTTATACAATTGAATTTTCAATTTAGATTTTTCATTGTAAGTCTACATTCGTGGTGATATATTTTGTCAAGGTATGGATTGGCAAGGTGAGAAATAATCAATTGTATCGGTATTGAGCATTCGAAAGAACTTACATCTAGGTTGAGTCGTAAAGTTTATTAGTGTTGATTTGTTAAGTACCTAAGAAAGGTTTTCATTTAAAAGTGTTGGTTTAAAGTAAGGTAAATGGTCGGAGTGTTTATGATGGTTGTGAGTATGATTCACTAGCTATGCTCACGTGTGTTTTCACTTTTGTGGGTGGATCCCTATTGGTGGATCAGGTGTACCGATCCTGTGATGTTCTCTTGGTTGAGTGGGATGATCGGGAAGACTTGGTTATTTCAAACGATATATTTGATGTTGTCTTGGAGTTGTTAAAGTATTCCAGTGGTTCTACATGTACCACCTTCCTTATGAGAATTTATAGAAGGGCTACTATGCGTATTTATGGTTGTCTGACAATCTTAATATTCATCTAGTCGTTGAGGTCATGTATCAATTATGTGTGGTTTAATGTGGGGATCATTGGGTCCATTCTACTATTCTTAAGGGTAATCTACAATCACAATTACTAAATCTAGCATTTTGATAGTGTTGCTAGGGGGTTTGTATGCTTGGACATATCCCTCGATGAGTATCTGATGTCTAAAGATCAACTTTTTATAACTTAAGCTCATGTGAATTTATGTTGTGATATGGAGATGTTGATAAGAACTGTGATTGTTTGGGTATTATGAGTGTGTGTTGGTTGGTTTAGGTTCACTTCTAATTATAACGAGTATTGATTTAGAATTTTATCATGCTTATGTGACAAAAGATTAGTCCTGATAATTTTATCAAGGTCCTTGATCACATGTTGCAGACATATGTATGATCAACTTTGGTGGTTATTGAGAATCGCTTTTGTTGTTAGTTAAGTTTACATACAACAATATTTAGATGTATAGGTATTCCATTGGTTGGTTTGAGGCTGGAAATGTGAAATCTTTGGGGGTTGATTTGGTGAAAGATGCTCAGGATAAGGTGAGAAGCATCCAAGCTAAGTTTGTAGCTGTCCAGAGTCGATAGAAAAAGTATGTAGACCGTAAGTTAAGGGACATAACATTTTAGGCTGGTGAGAAAGTTCTTCTAAAAAGTGTCACCCATAAAAGGGGCGATGAGATGTAATGACCCTCCAAGTCATTTCTGTGTCCTGCCCTCTGTGTGTCACTTAGAGCGTTCCTGTAGCGACCCCAAGTCATTTATGACTTGCTGGGACTGACAGTTCGGTCACCTGGTCGTTCGTTTGGTCTTGGTGTGAGTTTTTGTGTTTTAGAGCTTATGAACCTTGAATGATCATTCTCGATCAAAAGTTCAAGAAGATGACATCGGAACCCAATTCTGACGATTCCATCAGCTCCGAAAGGGTCATTTTAGGCTAGTAGCATGGTCGACTTGACTCCCGAGGTTTTCAGTGTGAGTCGGTGTGATTAGGCGTTTTAGCCTTTGAATTTTGGCTTAAGTTTGACTTTGGTCAACATTCTGAGTAACGCGCTTGAATGAGAATTTAGTCAGTGCAGTTAGCTCCGGAATGTCGAGTTTGGTCTATATTGACCCTTCTTTTGTGTCCCGAGTTTTCGATAACTTTCTGAGCCCTTTTGTGGGTTTTGACTTAAAATGGCCTTTGGAAGTGGGACCCACTTTTTATCGAATTACCTCTGATGGAAATTTCGACTGCGCCGTTGAGTCTGGAATATCGAATTTGGTATGATTGCATATCTCATTTGCATGCACGGGGTTCCGAACGTGATCGGAGTACCCCGTCAGGGTTTTTAGTTGTTGGAAAAATTGCAGAAAATCTGCAATATAATGCAGATTTTCAGCAATATTTCCAAAACTTCAAACTCTCTTAACTCTCTCATCTCTCAACCGATTTGGGCGATTCAAAAGGCAAAGTTGTGAGATTTTTCGAGGGCAACGTGTTGGTGAGCTCGAATAGTGGTTTGGGATTACCGTTTGAGGTAATTTCGCGATAAAACCTGACTGCAGTGCCTTTTACGAGTCCTTGTTTTTGGTATTTTTGTTTTGGTCATATCTCACTCATTTTAGCTCGGTTTTGGGTGATTCGAAGTCCCACGTGTTGAGAATTGTCATGGCTTCATTGTAGAGTGTTCAAAGAGTGCTGGGCACCTTTTGATTTTTGTTTATTTCGAGTTTTGGACTGCTGCTGTAGGGTTTCTTTTAGTTGATTAAAATGGGTTTTCTTGCTTGTTGGTTTTTGCTGTGGTTTGAGCCTCGGATTGTGTTCCATTTTGGAACACAAGTTTGGAGTGCTGTTTAGGGTCTCTTGACGGAGTCAAATTCGGACAATTCGGTGCGGGTCCCACGATTCCCGTTTTGACTCCAGAATTGATCCGTCTCCGTTTGTTGTGATTTTGGTGTCTAAATGATCGTAGTAACGTTGTGAACCTATTTTTGATAGCGGGGCAGCGTTTCGAGGTTGTTCGGAAAGGGAAAGCTCCGGTAAAGTAATTTGGAGAGCGCGCGATCGACCTTAAGGTAGGCTACGGCTTTCCTTCTTTTAGATTGAGCTTAATTGTGTAAAAACACGTTGATTGGAGTGAATTGGGGGTGGGTACCAGTTTACTATCTTACTTTGATTAGATACCTCATGTTAGAATCGATTGGCCATATTTCGGGTATAGTATCATGTTATTCGGGTTAGTAGAGTTGCATGTCTATGTGCTAAATGCTATTGTATGCTTCTATGCTTTGTATTGTTTGCCTTGTTCATCCTTAACCGTAAGCATGATGTCCTTAGTCTAGGTTAGGCTAGCATTGCCTTAGACTTATGACCCGTGTGGGCTGGATAACCTTGACTTTCTGCCGACGTCGTTCAGATGACTTAGCTTCTTGTAGACTGGAGTAGCAGACTTGAGGCTAATAGTTTGAGCCTTAGATTAGGCGTTATCGCTGCTTGCTGCACTTCTGTATCTTCTCCCTCTTATTCTGCGGTTCCGACGCATTCTCGAAGGTTTAGTGCATCACTCGAGGCGTGGGATTGAGATAGTATAGGCTTGGAGCCTTTTCTGTGATTTCTTAGAGTGGACGGCGTTCCACGGTGGTTGTTGTGGGATTGGATCCTATTGGAGATACCATCACCCCCGGGGTCGTTCTTTCTAGCTGGGCTGGGAACGAATCGCTGGCTGGGTAGACTCGGTGATATCGGCGATCGCCCCCGGGCCTCTCTTTCTAGCTGGGCTGGGAGTGTGCTGCTGGCTGGGTGTCCCCGGGTCGCTCTTTCTAGCTGGGCTGGGAGNCCTCACTCACGGGTCCCTCTTTCTAGCTGGGCTGGGAGTGGACTGTTTGGTTGGGTGCCCCCTTGGGTCACTCTTTCTAGCTGGGCTGGGAGTGCACTGCTGGCTGGGTGGAGTCTGATGGATTATCTTAGTTACTTTGGACTGGGAGCCCGATTTCCTTCTTTCTCAGTAGACTTAACTTTTCTGTGCACCTGTCGGGCTTATGGGGGTCCATTAAGGTTTATTTAAACTTGCGCCCGAGTGTACCTTCTGGACTTATGGGGGTCCAGTTAGGTTTAGTTTAGTTGTATTTAGTTTGTTTCTGGTATGTTCGTGTGCTTTCTTTTCTTATCCGCTTTGACCTCTCTGTGTCTAGATTTTATCCTTTCTTATTGTTCTTACCCTTTTTGCTCAGTCGGCCTATGATGCCTACTGAGGACCTGTTGTGTTGGTACTCATGCTACGCTCTACATCTATTTCATGATGCAGGTCCCAGTACCAGTTACCAATGGTGATTAGTTCCAGCCTTCTTTTGCAGTTGTGATTCGGAGACGAGGGCGAGCACTTGGCGTTTTGGGGTTTGTTCTGTCTCTTTCTTTTGTTTTAGCTAGTCTTGTTGCCTTGAGACACGCTCTGTTGTGGTCCACTTTTGGGACTTGTACTCTTTATTAGATAGCTCTGTACTAGTGACTTCCAGGTTTTGGGAGGGATTTCTGTATATTTTTATTTTGGGTTGCTTTCGCCTTGGTATTCTTGTTTAGATTATTGTTTTCGCTAGTTTCTTCCCTTTCGCTCATTGCTTAATGTTCTGGGTTACGGGTTGGCTTACCTACTGGTAGGGTATAGTAGGTGCCATCATGACTCGACAAATCGGGTCATGACAAATTGGTATCATTATGAGTTCTTGGTGATGTCATTTGGGTTGACTAATGCCCCTGCTGCCTTTATGGACTTGATGAAGCGCGTGTTCAGGCCTTATCTTGATTCATTCGTCATAGTCTTCATTGATGACATTTTGATATACTCGCGGAGTAGGGGTGATCATGAGCATCATTTGAGAGTTGTGCTCCAGACTTTGAGAGATCGGCGGCTTTATGTCAAGTTCTCAAAGTGCCAGTTTTGGTTAGACTCTGTGGCGTTCTTGGGGCATGTTGTATCTAAGGAGGGCATTATGGTAGATCCGGCAAAGATTGAGGCTATTCGTGATTGGGCTAGGCCCACTTCAGTTACTGAGATTCGGAGCTTCGTCGGACTAGCAGGCTACTACAGACGATTTGTGGAGAGTTTCTCTACCTTGGAAGCACCTCTGACTCGGTTGACTCGTGTTGATGCTCCCTTTGTTTGGTCAGAGGAGTGTGAGGCGAGCTTTTTGAGGCTCAAGGAGTTATTGACCACCGCTCCTATATTGACTCTTCCAGTTGAAGGCGAGGGCATCACGGTTTATTGTGACGTATCCAGCGTTGGTTTGGGTTGTGTATTGATGCAGTAGGGCCGAGTTATTGCTTATGCGTCGAGGCAGCTTAACATTCATAAGCGCAACTACCCCACCCATGACTTAGAGTTGGCGGCGGTAGTTTTCGCACTTAACATTTGGAGGCACTACTTGTATGGAGTTCGATGTGAGATCTATACCGATCACAGGAGTCTTCAATACATCATGAGCCAGAGGGACCTTAATTCGAGGCAGCGTCGTTGGATTGAGCTCCTGAAGGTCTACGACCTCTCTATTCTCTATCATCCGGGCAAGGCAAATGTGGTAGCGGACGCCTTGAGCCGGAAGGCAGTGAGTATGGGTAGTCTAGCCTTCTTATCTGTTGAGGAGCGACCCTTAGCTTTGGACATTCAGTCTTTAGCTAATAGTATGGTTCGGTTGGATATCTCAGATTCTAGACGCGTCTTGGCCTTTATGGGAGTTCAGTCTTCTTTGCTTGATAGGATCCGTGGTTGCCAGTTTGAGGATGATACCTTGGTGGCCCTTAGAGATCGAGTGTTAGCGGGTGATGGTGGTCAGGCTACCTTAGATCCTGATGGAGTGTTGAGATTCGCCGGCCGTATCTGTGTTCCGAGAGTTGGGGATTTGATACAGTTGATACTTTCTGAGGGACACGAGTCTAGATACTCTATCCATCCGGGCACAGCGAAGATGTATAGTAATTTGAGGCAGCATTACTGGTGGAGTGGCATGAGGAGAGATATTGTTGACTTTGTTTCCCGTTGCTTGTGTTGCCAGCAGGTAAAGGCCGAGCATTTGAGGCCTGGTGGTGAGTTTCAGAGATTACCCATTCCGGAGTGGAAGTGGGAGCGTATCACTATGGACTTTATTGTGGGGTTGCCTCGGACTTCTAGAGGTGTTGACAGCATTTGGGTCATCGTTGATCGATTGACCAAGTCAGCACATTTCCTTCCTGTTCACTCTTTATTTGGCACCGAGAGGTTGGCTCGTATCTACATTCGGGAGGTGCTTCGACTTCATGGAGTGCCAGTTTCTATTATATCAGATAGGGGCTCTTAGTTCACGTCCAGCTTTTGGAGGACCTTTCAGGATGAGTTGGGCACTCGGGTTGACCTTACCACAGATTTCCACCCGCAGACGGATGGCCAGTCGGAGCGTACTATTCAGGTCCTTGAGGATATGTTGCGGGCCTGTGTTATGGATTTTGGAGGTCAGTGGGACCAGTTCTTACCTTTGGCGGAGTTTGCGTACAACAACAGCTACCACTCTAGTATTCAGATGGCCCCATTCAAGGCATTATATGGTAGGCGTTGTCGCTCTCCAGTTGGTTGGTTTGAGTCTACAGAGCCTAGGCCGCGTGGAACATATTTGCTTCAGGAGGCTCTCCCATTTCCACTCAGGAATGGGTAATCTCTGAAGCTCACCACCAGGCCTCAAATGCTCGGCCTTAACCTGCTGACAACTCAAGCAACGCGATACATAATCCGCAATATCTCTCCTCATGCCGCTCCACCAGTAGTGCTGTCTCAAATCCCGATACATCTTAGCTGTGCCCGGATGAATAGAATATTTGGAGTCATGGGCCTCGGTAAGAATCATTTGAATCAAACTCCCAACTCTTGGAACACAAAGTTGATCACCAAATCTTAAGACCCCATCTAAATCTAAGGTAGCCAGGCCAGTGTCACCTCCCAAAACTCGATCTCGAAGTGCCACTAAGTCCGCATCCTCAAACTGACGGCTGCGAATCCGATCCAGCAGATATGACTGAGCATCCACATAAGCTAGTACACACCGGGAATCAGAGATATCAAGCCGTACCATCCGGTTAGCTAAGGACTGGATGTCCAAAGCTAATGGTCGCTCCGTAGTAGAAAGAAAAGCTAGACTACCCATACTCACTGCCTTCCGACTCAAGGCGTCCGCTACCACATTTGCCTTGCTCGGATGGTAGAGAATAGAGAGGTCATAGTCCTTCAGGAGCTCAATCCAACGGCGCTGTCTCGAATTAAGATCTCTCTGGCTCATAATGTACTGAAGGCTCCTGTGATCAGTATAGATCTCGCATCGAACTCCATACAGGTAATGCCTCCAAATCTTAAGCGCAAAAACCACCGCCGCCAATTCCAAGTCATGAGTGGGGTAGTTGCGCTCGTGCGAGTTAAGCTGCCTCAACGCATAAGCAATAACGCGGCCCTGCTGCATCAGTACACAACCCAAACCAATGCCGGATGCGTCACAATAAACAGTAAACCCCTCGCCCTCAACTGGAAGAGTCAATATAGGAGCGGTGGTAAGCAACTCCTTAACCCTCAGAAAGCTCCTCTCACACTCCTCCGACCACACAAACGGAACATCCTGGCGAGTCAACCGAGTCAAAGGCGCTGCTATAGTAGAAAATCCCTCAACAAAACGCCTATAGTAGCTTGCCAATCCGACGAAGCTACGAATCTCAGCCACAGAGGTGGGCCTGGCCCAATCACGAATGGCCTCAATCTTAGCGGGATCTACCATAATGCCATCCTTAGACACCACGTGCCCCTAGAATGATACGGACTCAAGCCAAAACTTGCACTTTGAGAACTTGGCATAAAGTCGCTGGCCTCTCAAAGTCTGGAGCACTGTCCTCAAATACTGCTCATGCTCCTCCCGGCTCCGTGAGTATACTAGAATGTCATTTATGAAGACTATGACAAACGAATCCAAGTACGGCCTAAACACCCTAGTCATCAAGTCCATGAATGCAGCAGGGGTGTTAGTCAACCCAAAATACATCACTAGGAACTGATTGTGGCCGTAACGAGTCCTAAATGCAGTTTTAGGGACGTCCGCTGCCCTAATCCTCAACTGGTGGTAGCTGGATCTTAAATCAATCTTAGAAAATACCACGGCACCATGAAGTTGGTCAAATAGATCATCAATCCTAGGCATGGGATAACGGTTCTTCACCGTCACTTTGTTCAACTGCCTGTAGTCGATGCACAATCGCATAGTAACATCCTTCTTCTTCACGAAGAGGACTGGGGCACCCCAAGGCGATACACTAGGCCGAATGAATCCCTTATCCAAGAGATCCTGAATCTGAACACTGAGCTCCTTGAGCTCTACGGGGGTTATACGGTACGGTGGTATAGAAATGGGCTTAGTGCCCGGCTCTACTTCAATAGAAAAGTCAATGTCACGATCAGGAGGGAGACCAGGCAGATCGGCAGGAAACACATCTGTAAACTCTCGAACAATAGGTACTGAATCAACGGTAGGACCCTCCCCACTAACATCTCTAACATAAGCTAAATAAGCCAAACACCCGCTAGCCATCAACCTCTGGGCCCGAACAAAAGATATCACCCCAACTGGCGTGCGACTACAAGAGCCCTGCCACACCACTGGTGGAATACCAGGCATGGCTAAAGTAACGGTCTTAGCATATCAATCCAAGACCGCATGGTGGGGAGATAACCAATCCATACCCAAAATCAAATCAAAATCCACCATATCAAGCAAAATAAGATCAACCCTAGTGACTCGCTTCTGAATAGTCACCACACAGGATCTAAATACCTGATCCACTACTAAAGAATCACCTACCAGGGTTGAAACACGCAACAGCTCAACCAATAGCTCTGGGATCATACTCAATCGAGGAGCACAATAAACAGATATATAGGAATAAGTAGAGCCTGGATCAAATAAGGCGGATGCGGGCTGATGGCATAATAACACTGTACCTGTGATCACATCGTCCAAGGTCTCAGCATCAGCTCTAGCTGGAGCTGCATAAAAGTGGGCCTGGACTTCCCTACCCTGTGCATCGGCTCTGCCCCCTAATCTGCCTCCTCGGGGACCACCCCGTATACCCTGGTGACCACTCTTACGGTCCTGTCCCTGGCCTCTGCCTCTAGCTGGAGGTGATGGCGCTGGCGCATGCCTAGCTGCCTGTGGAGCGGGTATGGCTAACCTGCGATGGGGACACTCGCGGGCCCAATGATCTAACTCCCCACACTCATAGCACCCCTGGGACTTTCGACTGAGAGCTGGAGGTCGGCTACCCCGGCCAGAAGAACCCATCTGTGAACTATCTCGGCCCTGACTAGGACCGGCACTAAAACCAATATGGCGGTGCTGATCACCCTCCGATGCCTGGAGAGAGGCCTGAAAGGGGCTACTAGACTGACCCGACTGGAACCTCTGCTGAGATCTATCATAAGACTCTCGGGGTCTGAAACGGCACCTATCATGGCTATCCTCCTGTGTAGCTCTCTTGCCGCTGCCCCCTTGGGCCTCGCGACGGAGCTGCTCGATAGTGCGGGCATGGTCCACTACATCCAGAAATGAGCGGCCCGCTGAGACTAAAGACTGAGTCTCAATCCGCAACTGTAGTCTCAAACCCCGAACAAAACAACAAACCCACTCCTCCTCAATAGGTAATATCATGGCGGCATGCCTGGAGAGCTCGTGGAATCGGGCCTCATACTCTGATACTGTCATGGAGCCCTGCTCTAACCGACCAAACTGATCTCTGAGCTGATCTCTGATGCTCCTGGGAATAAATCGGGCCAAGAAGGCCTCTGAAAACTCAGGCCATGTGACCGGTGGAGACCCAGCTGGCCTGGTCTCTAAGTATGTACGCCACCACTGCCTGGCGAGACCGTCTAACTGGTAAGCAGTGAAGTCTGCTCCTCTCTACTCCACTAAACCCAAAGTATGTAGCCGCTCACGGCAAGTAAGTAGAAACTCGTGGGCATCCTTCCCCACGGCCCCAGAAAACCTCGGCGGTGATAGTCTAAGGAACACCCCGAGCATCTTCTGCTCCCGTAGTGGCATGACGCTCTCCAAATCGTCAAGCTGAACAACCGGTGCCGCTAGCTGCTTAACAACCGGTACTGCTGGTGTAGCCTGGCCCTGCGGTACTGGAACGGCTGGAGCTGGGGCCTGCTGCATACCCCCAATGGCAGTTAGTATCTGTACGAGCATCGCCTGTATATCTGGAGCTGCCACAGGCTCGAGCGGTGGCTGGGCTGGTCCCGGGTCCATCGGTTGCTGCTGTGCTGGAGCTGCTGGTGGCTCTATCACCGGCTCCGGAGTTTGCTCTCGGTCCTGGGCTGGTGCTGTAGCTCTGGCACGACCTCGAGGTCGGCCTCTACCCCTAGCTGGGGGCCTACCACGCATGCGAGCCATCCCTATAAAAGAGTGGTACTAGTAAGATTTCAGAAACCGATAAGACACACAATGCACGACAGTGATACAAAAGCGACACGTTCCTAAAGACATCCTGTAGTTTCCTGAAGATAAGTAACGAACGTCTCCGTACCGATCTGCAGGACTCTACTAGACGTTAGCTCTGTACAAGTGAGACCGACGAACCTGGGGCTCTGATACCAATTTGTCACGACCCGATTTATCAAGTCATGATGGCACCTACTATAACCCACCAGCAGGTAAGCCAACCCGTAACCCGGAACAACAAGTAATGGGTCTGAGGGTAGAAATTAAACAATAGTAGGAAAATAACAATATAAACAGGCGGAAGCAAACCAAAAAGATATATACAAATAAAGATCCCTCCCAGAACCTGGAAGTCACCAGTACAAAGCTACTACAAAATGAGTACAAGTCCCAAAAGTGGACAACAGAGACTGGACTGTCTCGAAAGGAAGAAGACAAGTCTATATGTACAGATGGAGACTGAAATAGTACAAAACATCGTGTGCTCACCCCTGTCTCCAGATAAGTCTACTCCAAGCTCGATCAACGCTGGCTACTAGTGCTCGGACCTGCATCACAAAATAGATGCAGAGCGTAGCATGAGTACCAAAACAACAGGTACCCAGTAGGCATCATAGGCTGACTGAGCAAGATAAGCAAAAGTGAACTGAAATGCAAATAAATGGTCACATCAAGGGCAAAAGAGTAGTAAATGTGGGTATGTACACGAGCGTACAGGCAACAAAGACAAGTAATCTAACTAACTCCGTCGGGCTCCCATAAACCCGAGGGGTACGCTCGTGCACAATAAAAGAAACCACCTGCACGGACCCCCATAAGCCCGGCAGATGCACCGGCAGTTGAAGTAAAATAATGGAGCTAGAAGGTCTATCACAATATTACCAATTTCCAAACTTTTGACTGAACCATTCCCAATTATATTCCAGGATCTCATTACGTCCCGGACTTTAATCGAAATCTCTCAAACCTCCAAAACCTCAACCTAAAGATGAGAGTAATCAAGACTAGACTGAAGCTTTAGTAAGGAATTGGAAATACACCACGTGCAAGCTGGACCACGGACTCGAACCGGGTACTATAGCTAATGAGTCAACCTATATGGGCTGGACCACGGACTCGAACCGGGTGCTGTAGCCAAAGGTCGGGCACGGGTGGGCTGGACCACGGACTCTAACCGGGTACTGTAGCCAAAACTAGATCACAGGTAAGCTGGACCACGGACTCTAACCGGGTACTGTAGCTAAGCCTGGACATAAGTAAGCTGGACCACGGACTCTAACCGGGTACTGTAGCCGATAGAAAAGCAGGGCATTATGCATACAAGGTCATAAGATGAGTTACCGCCTAGCTAAGGCTCAGACTATCAGACTCAAGTCTGCTATATCAGTCTATAAGGAGCTGACCATCCGAAACGACGTCGAAAAAAGTTCTACTGCCCAACGACATCCGAAACCTCGCAAGTCTGTGGCAACACTAGTCTAAGCCTAGACTAAGGCCAAACATACTTCAAATCAATATTATTATATACACCACAAGGTATGGATGTTCAATAATGTCAAGAGACATACTGTCATAATCCAACACTTTCCCGAAATAAGGTCTAAGGTAGGGATTATAGAAATTTAGCATGTTCGACACCCGAACCCCTCCATACTCAAGCAAATCAATAAACAAATGCCTAAACATGCTCAATCTCACGAGGGAAAGCCATAGCCTACCTGAAAGCCGACCACGCGTGCTCTAACTCACGGTACCGGAGCTTTTCCCCTCCGAACGGTCTCCAAATGCTTCCCCACTAACAAAAGGTTAATCACCTCGTCATTACGAATATGTTGACACTAAAATTATATTTTTCGGAGACGGACCCAAAATCAGGTCTAAAACGGGATTGTGGGACCCACAATTGGAATCCCAAAAATGAATCCGTGAAAACATCCCAAATACCTTACTAAACTAATACCCCAAAATTTAGCACAAACAGTTGCCTAAAACATATCAAATCAGCCACAACAATTAAAATTAGCAGCCCCTTGATTATCCATTTCTGGAAAAACGAGACCCTTCCAACCCAAACAGATTATACCACGACGATCATTGCGAAAAACTCTACAAGTTAGCCTCAAGAATGACTCAAAATGGACCTAAGATGATCAAGATCTAACATTTCAAAGTTCAACAAAAATTCATTCCGAAAATCACTCTAGCAGTAGCTAAATTCGATTCCTTACCTCAAACGAAGCCTCCCCTCGCGTTCCTGAGATCACCTCTAGATTTCCCACGAAATTCTCTTGAAATTAGCCTTTTGAATCACCTAATTTGAGCTTAAAATGGAGGAGAAATCTTATGTTGAAGATGTGAAAGAAATAATAGACGAAAATCGTCCTAAAATCTGGAAATTTCCAGATTTCACTCCGCTGCCACGTGGCGTCGCGTGGCTCTGCCACGTCACCACCGTGTTAGAATTCTACAACCCTTCAAACTTAAATTTTGATTTTTCGGACTCGTTCGGAGTCGGAAAAATACAAACCATATCTGGAATCTGATTGAAAATGATATTTTGGACTCAACGGTGAAGGCGGAATTTCCATTTGGAGATCGCTTCGATGAAAAGTGGGTCCCACACCCAGTATCGTTTTGAGCCAGATTCCACAACTGCCATCTAAAGCCTCGGGAAGTGAACAAAGGGTCGTTCTAGACCAAAATCGATATCCCGAAGCTAACCTAGCTGTCAGAATTTTCATCTGAGCACGTCTTCCAAGAAGGTTGACCAAAGTCAACTTTTGAAGTTATAAAATCTCCAAAATAGGGAAACGGGCCTAAAACCCAAACGAACGACCAGGCGACCGAACAGTCAGTGCCAGCAAGTCATAAATGACTTGGGATCGCTACAGGAATGCTCTAAACGAGGGAAGGAATGCTTTAATTTAAAAATGACCTGGAGGGTCATTACATGATGTATCCAACAAAATAAATATTTAAATACATGAGTGTATGATATTTAGTGTTAATTTTGTGTATCTATTTATATGTATCTAATATTAATTTGATGTATCAAGTATCAATTTCATACGTTATATCCAAAACCATCTATCTCAGATACATGATAAGCAGATATATCTAAGAAATTTTCACTTAAATAATATATTTTATTTGATTAGTTACTGTTTTTAATGTTTCATTATATTTATTACCATTTATGACATCACTTTAGTTTTAATAGTAATTTGATATTTGATACCATCGGGTTATATATATATTCTGGTGGTATCAAAAAAAGAAAAAGTCACTTCAGTGAAAGACACTACTAAGTTACTCATTGATACCATCATAGTGTATATATATTCTGATAGTATCAAAGTGTGATTTAGTGAAAAATACTACTCAAATATTATTTAAAATTAGTTTATGTGTCATTATATAAACTATAATTGTAATACAATTTGAATTCAATAGTATACATTGTTATAAATTTGATTCTTGTTATTCCAAAAAATATAATACATTTTAACAACGTAAAATTAATTATACCTAAATTTCAAATATTCAAATTAGTTTGTGTTATTATATAAACAGTAGTTGTAATAAAATTCAAATTTCAATATTATACATTGCTACAGATTCGATTGTTGTTATTCCAACAAATATAATACATTTTAACAATGTAAAATTAATTATACCTGAATTTCAAATATTCAAAAATTATTCAAATTATATTATGTGTTATTATATAAAGTATAGTGGTAATATAATTTGAATTCAATATTCTTCATTGTTATAAATTCGATTGTTGTTATTCCAACAAATATAATATATTTTAACAACGTAAAATTAATTAAATTTGTACCAAAATATTTGAAATTCACACATAATACTTAAAATACATTTGTATTAAAAATGTTTTAGTAAACACGTGCATTGAAACATGTCTATAATATGTATTATATATTGAATTCAAATGTATTACAATTGTTATTTTTTTTCTCTTATTAACAGTGTTAAAATATATTATTCTATTAAAAATATTTTAGTTATAGACTCATAATGTACATTGAAAAAGGCATAGAATATGTATAATGTATTAAATTCAAATTGTATTACAAATCTAATTTTTATTTATTTATTTTATTAATGATGTCCATATATTTTTTAAAAAAACATGTTAATCTTCAAAACATCTTTAAACATTAAAATAATTGAAATTTAAAAAAGAACAAAGATAATGAAAAAGAGAGAAAATGATGGAATAAATGAGAAAGAGAGAGGAAGAAAATGATGGAAGAAAAGAGGAGAGAAAAAAAATGACTAAAGAAATGAGAAGAATGAAAGAGAGAAAATGATGGAAGAAAAGAGAAAGAGAGAGAGAGAAAGAAAATGATGGAAGAAAAGAGAAGTAGAGAAAAATAAAGATAATGATCTACTTGTGGTAAAAAAAAAAGTAAGGTTGATTTGTGTAAAAGTAAAAGATATGTCATAATTCGTAAATAAAGTTATATAATATATTATTTATGTAGATTGACCTATTTCTAAATATGGAATATAACTGAAAAACATGAATTTATAAACAAATCACAACAATAGAGTATTTGTAGTATCATTAATAAAAATAAAAAAATTCAAAATTCTTCCCTATTTTTAAAATTTGAATTTTTTTCTCATCGATGCATATAATTTTAACACAGATACATGAACTCTTAACTATATACATGTGTAAACTTTGTTAGATACATGTACACCTAATACCCTTTGTATCTCTCATCTTCACAACAGACTAGCGTCACATCCGTTGCTCGTGATTGCCTTGTATGCACTTCACCAACGATTTCTTCATCCCATGATTTTAGATGTGTAGAATTTTAGACTTTCAATTTTTTTGATTCTCAATTTTTCGACGATGAAATACTACCGCGCCACCGGATGAGATTACCTAAACCCATCAATCAAACAATTTTGTGGCCTCAAACCTTCTATTCCCATATTTACTTCTCAAATAAAGAAAAAGGAAATCAAAATTTGTACAAATAAATACCCAAATAAAATTGTATTTCTCAACAATTAGATTTTATTGCTCTATTTTTTATTCAGTTTATTATGGTTTAGTGAAGAAGATCTACGAGGGAGATGGAAGACAGAAAAAGAATGGGGAGATGAACGTAGGATAGGAGATTGAGGATGAAGGAAGAGATATTATGATGAAGGTGATGAACATGGTGAAGATGGTGAAGATGATGGAGGATTTGGGGGGGGGGGGGGGGGGGGNNNGGCGGGGATATACAATTGGCATAGGAGTTTTGGGAAAGATAACTAATCAATTCTAGTTTTGAGGGATGTGTTTATTTAATTGTATCTTTTAAAATATATGGTATAAAATATTAAAAGTGATAATATATGTAATTATTTGAAAGTAGAGATAAAGTTAGTATATATGATAGTGATGTATGTTGAGTTAGGTAGTTTTCCTTGTTTTTATTTATCAAAATGAACAAAAATCATAGTCCGAAAAATCAAGACAAACGCTAAACAAAAAACTAATTGAAAATTATCGATTCAAATTAAAAAAAATCCACATAAATGTTGTTTCCCTCATTTGATTTTATTTTTGTCGCGACACATCTGAACTCAAATTGAAAAATGAAGCATTTGTGGCATTTATTGATGGAGCATCTGTCAAAGAATTATCAAAATGTTGATGTGTCTTAGTTTAATTGAGCAGTGTTGTGTTTTACATTGAGTATGTGTAGTGGTTGTACATGATTAGCTAGATATTTAGTTAGTTAGTTAATGAGCTTTAGTTACAACAATTAGTATAAATAGATAACATTATCTAGATAGTTTCATAATTTGATATATCTCATTACAATGTAACAATTTTCTTCTTCTTCTGTTAATCAATTCTCGTCTTCCTCTCCTTCTCAACAAGATTTCTTCCTCAGTCTCTTCTTCTACGATTTTGCTGATATGATGTTCAATGGATATAGTTGTGTTTCTAGATAAATTTTTCATGGTATCAGATCCACAAATTTTTTAGTTGACTAGATTAAGGGATTTTCTCGACTATTGAAGGAAATCGAGAGATCTAGCTTTGGTAGATCAATGGTGAATCCAACAACTGGAGTTGAGGCTTTGAGTTCACCTTTCTCAAGGATGAAAGTCACAAATCACAATCATACACTTCATTTGTCAACTAAAAATGTTCCTGGAGGAATTCAGATTAGTATTCAACTTGTAGGTATAGATAATTACTCATTGTCACTCCCCAAGGCTACCCCCTTGACGTAAACATGGGATCTAGGATAACGATTGACTCCAAGCTAACCCTGAGCTGGCATATCATAAGCATACTTAAACAACTGAATAACAGATACTATGTGGAAGCTTAAAACATAAGATAAACAAAATTATGGGAAATACCCAATACTAGTCTGAATACATAAATACTAAATAAGAGTTAATGATATTGAACTAACTCAAAATACTAAAGCTAAATCTGTCTATGTCTGAAATAAGTCTCTAACTGATTAGAGATTCTGGAACATGCCCCCAGCTAACTCCAATAAAAACTGAAATTGAAATGAAAGACTGAATGTAAAAGAACATGTCTATCATCCTCGAAGAATGAGGACTCACCACTGATACTGCTGAATACGGATCAAAAATTGATCTACACATGATCTGAATGATGAGGACCTGAACATACATCATGAAAAGATGTAGCACAGAGTATGCGATAGTACTTGAAAGGTACTGAGCATGCAGGATAGGATAAGGCTGAACAAACATATAACTGAACAAAGCATACTAGGCAATGATATAATCTGAACATGATTAAGCTATTGAAATATACTGAATATGAACTAAACTGAATGCAATGACCAAGTACATAACATGCTGAAATTGAATACTGAAAATATATCTGATAACCTGGTCAAATACACTAGAGTCTAACTTTGGAAGCTACTAATAACCAACATAAAACCACGTGAGCTAACCGTGGAGTCTGATGTATACGCCCCATCGAGAGGACCCAATATACCTTGCTAGGGGTATAGAGGCATGACTAGCATGATCACTAAAACTGATGCCCAATAAAGGGGATTTACAAACCTACAGGGGCACGTAGTTCTAGGACTGTGAGAGTGACTGACCTTAGTCTAACTCGGTGTTAAGCCTACTTCCAACTGAAATGTGTACAATACAACATAACTGAAATAAACTGGATAGCTCAATATTCTGACATGCTAACTGAAAATGCAACATTTAAGTATTGATAATGAAACATTCAAAATCTGAGGCATGTATATCTGTTTATCTAACCTAGCTAGTGTAATTCATGAACTAAGAGAATCTACATAACTGGGTTCTGAGTTTCACGCAAAGAACTAAGCAACAATATTATGAAACTATGATAATCTGATTAAGGATACTATAACAACTAAATAGCAATAATTCTCTAAAGTTCTAGAAACCCCAGGTCTAAACAAGATATGGAGAATCAAGAATCTGACTGAATTCTAGGGACCTAGTGGATGAAAGGAATCCACCAATGAAATCCCACATACATGGTGATGAATTTCACAGAGAAATATTTCGATTTTGGGGCTAGAACTGAAGAAAACTCGTTGCGTTCTTGGAAGGGTTGGGTTGCCTCTTTTCTCCTCTTTTGGTCTAAGATTGTTTAATTCTAGTGAATGAATAGCTTAGGGAAAGTTCTAACTAAATCACTAGGCTCAAACTGGCCAAAATGACGTAGTTTAGGGATTAAACGACGTAGTTTAGTGATATACCGTTAGTTTACGGTATTTCTAATACATTTCACTTACAAGTTGTGTGTGTCTAGGGCCTTTTTGTATTTGGTTTTTACGTGTTTTTATCGTATTTTGCAGGAAAGATGTTTAGGCGCGGAAGTATAGAGACATCTGAAAGAAATGCAGAAAAAGGGCATTCATGGAGGTGATTAACGGATCGGAGGTCTATTGACGGTCCGTATGTGATGACCGTAGAACAACATGCAAGGTATGAAAGACAAATCAGGGAAATCTGACCAAGTGTGGAACCATGGTGGCCATTGACAGTCCGTAGATTGATCAACGGACCGTACTGATTGATCCGTAGATTGATACTGCGAGGATTCCAGTACCTGATTGTTGAAGATTTTAAGTGTGGAGCTACGGAGGGTATTGACGGACTGTAGATCGGTCTACAGTCCATACTGCAAGTCCGTCGTTTGCCTCAGAGAACCTGATTTTTGGAAGCTGAAATATTTTCAAAGTCCTGGCTGACGGAAGGGACTTATGGACCGTAGATCCATCGACGGTCCGTAAGTCAGTCTCGTGGAATGAAGACGCGTGCCTGAACAAACTTTCCTTAATTTGTTTCCCTTTTAATTTAGGATTTGTTTTCTATAAATAGGGCATGTAAACCTCGTTTTTGGGGGTTAGACATTATTATTCTAGCTTTACTTTGTGACTTGGGAGATTAATTGACAACTCTAGCAATTATTGATTTCCTAAGTTCGTTTTGAAGACTTTGGCTTTGCAATTCAAGTTGAATTTCTGGGTTTATTATTCTCTTTACGTAAGTTCATGATTTCTTCATCTAAAACTATGAATTGTGTTCTTGCTAATATGGGTAACTAAACCCACAACTAGGGTTATGGGAACCATGAGCGATTAACAAAGTATGAATAGTACATAAGAAATTCTTGAATAGTGTTTTGCATGCATTGATGATTCTTTCATTTAGAAGTCTTTTTAACGAGTGCACGCGTTAGAACTCGCCTTGTTGCTACTTGCCGGACCAAGGAGGTAATCAACAAGAAAAAAATTATCAACATAGATTTAGTGTGATACTATCTAATAGGCTAGTGTCGATTGGTGCGAAGTAATAACTAAGCCAAACATCGATTATGATGTCTAATATGAGGTAAATGTAAGGGTTAGTAAATTATACACACGTAGCCGGACCAAGGTGCGGGGTGAAATTCTCTAGATGTCGGACCAAGGATTTAGAGATACCTAACTTATCACTTTGCATGTAATACAATAGGAAAGGATTGTTGTTACTAAGATTATTGCGTTATGAGCTTGTGGGGAACACGTATACCCTAGTTATTTCTCTTATCTTGATACCAACCAAAGTTGAGTTTTGATTACTGATTATTTATTAAGTTCTTACTATTTGTTTCACATAAACAAAACCCCCCTTTTAATCACCTGTTTCTGGAAGTAATTTGACTAATTGAATATAATTGTTGGTTAAAGTAAAGTCTAAACCACTTTCCTCGTGGGATCGACCCCAACCTACAAGTTGGGTTCTTTACTTGATAACGATCGCTTATACTTTTGTAGGGAGGTGTAATTTGAGCGTATCAAATTTTGGCGCCGCTGCCGGGGAATTTGGCTTTTAGACTTATTTTAACTACATTATTGAACGTTAGTCAAATATTTCCTAATTTTACCTTTTCTCTTTGTTTTTGTCTCTCTCAGGTTCTAACTCTAGTGTATGCCAAGTACACGGAGCCAGGGTGAACCACTTACTCCTTACGATCCAGAGCTGAACCACACTTTGTGAAGAATGAACAATCCAAGAGATCCAATTGATCCTATATGAGGAAATCTAGATGATGCAGTTGAGTTACAACAACAGAGGGTAGTTGGTGGGGACAACCAGGTTCCAGCTAAAAATCGATTGGGGGATGCGTTGAGGGCGCAAGATCCACTAGGACCACGACAACACGACAACTATCGGGGCAACATGAATATAGAAGACTTTGATGAGCCTATTGTCTTACCCCCTTTATCTCCAGGGCACACATTTGTGGTGACTAGTAGTTTGATGCAGATGCTTACAGCAAGAGGCTTATTCTTAGGATCACCATCGGAAGATCTACATGCTCACTTAGCCAAGCTAAGGGTGGTTTGCAAAAGTTTTGTAGGTAGACCAGACTTGGATCTGGATATCATTGGATTACGAGTGTTTCCTCTGTCACTGATAAGCGATGCTGCAGTATGGTTCACTGAGTTTCCTTCTAACTCCATATTTACATGGGACCAACTGGCGGAGGTGTTCCGATCGAAGTACTATCCAGTGTCCAAGAAGCTCAATCACAAGGATAGGGTCAACAATTTTGTAGCATTACCTGGAGAGTCTATGAGCAGCTCTTGGGACAGATTCACTGCATTCGTAAGAGGTGTTCCAAATCACCGTATTGATGATGAGTCACTGAAGGAATATTTCTATCGAGGACAAGATGATAACAATAAAGCAGTACTTGACACTATTGCTGGAGGTTCATATGGTGATTGTACATATGCACAGATTGCTGAAAAACTAGAGAGGATTTCTCGCAACAATAAGGCATGGAACACTAGGAGGTCAGATACTAGGAGAAACACATTTGTCGTTCATAATACAACTATCAATTCCGCTGATGATATTCGTGAGGAGATGGCCCAGATGAGGACAGAGTTGGGGTTGGTATTGAAGCATGTGAGCGGAGGAGCAGAAAAGGTAAATGCTGTGAACTACTTAACTAGAACTCCACCACCAATTGAGGAGTGTTACTATGAAGAGGATACTTATGCTGTGAATGATCAGACGGGGAGTTTCCGACCAAATGCCCAAGGATCCAACACGGAAAATTGTCGCCAAGGTCAAGGGAACCAAGGTCAGAACTATGGAAATTACAACCGAGAGGGTCACTATGTCCGGGATGGGAACTTCAATCGCAACAACAACTACAAAAGGAACAACTATGGCAACAGAAACGATCGGGTTGGACCCTATGTTCCCCCTCAAAATTGGGAATCTTGTGCTAGGGAAGCTGGAGGTAATATGGCACGTATTGAAGATATGATGCAGAAGATGATGAGAAGGTTTGATGCAACTGATGAGAATGTGAAGGAGATAAGAAACGACTTGCCTGGTATTGGTCAAAAGGTTGATGACCATGCAGTGTCAATAAAGCATCTAGAGCAGCAGCTGACTCAGTTGTCTACTACAGTGAACCCGCGTCAACCTGGCACTCTTCCTAGCAACATCATCCAGAATCCAAAGAATGACGATCATTGTATGGCAATTACTACTCGAGGGGGTAAGCAAACCATAGATCTACCTATGTTATCTGTGGTGGATGCTGAGATTAGAAAAGAAGATGATGTGGTGGAAGTTAGAGAAGAGTCTGAGACTGCGACAGAGCAAGAAGCGGAGATATCTCAGAAAGTGATCCCCATACCTAGACCTCCACCACCTTTTCCACAGAGGTTAGTGAAGAAGACTGAAGATGGTAAATATCGCAGGTTTATTACTATGTTGAAGCAGCTTTCTATCAATGTTCCTTTGATAGAAGCCTTGGAGCAAATGTCTGGGTATGCAAAGTTTATGAAAGATATGGTGACAAAGAATAAGTCTGTGAGTTTTCAAGATGATGATAGATTGCAACATTGTAGCGCTATTGCTACAAGATCTCTGGTGCAGAAGAAGGAAGACCCTGGTGCTTTCATGATCCCATGTACTATAGGGTTGTTACACTTTGCTAAGGCATTGTGTGATATTGGTGCTAGCATCAACCTCATGCCCTTATCTATTTACAAGAAGTTGGGTCTAGGGGACCCAAAGCCCACTGCAATGTGGTTACTAATGGCCGATCGAACTATGAAGAGGCCCATTGGTGTACTCCATGATGTGCTAGTGAAAGTAAAGCTTTCATCTTTCCGGAAGATTTTGTGATTCTTGACTGTGAGGTTGATTTTGAGGTTCCCATCATCCTTGGGAGACCATTTCTTGCCACAGGGCGTGCGTTGGTTGATATGGAAAAGGGGCAGATGAAGTTCAGACTAAACAATGAAGAAGCAACATTCAATATCTGTAGGTCCATGAAGCAGAATGGTGAGCTCCAAACAGTATCTGCTATAACTTGCAGAGTGGAGAGTGGGACAGAAGTGCAAATTGAAAAGCGACTAGGTGTTGAGGCACTAGCAGCAGTTATGATGAATTTTGATAGTGATGGTATTGAAGAGTATGATGAGTTGGTAGCCACACTCGATAAGTGTGAATATCAGTCCAAACCAAAGAAGTATGAGTTAGACATGAAGAATCGCGAGTCCCCACCCACAAGACCATCTATTGTGGAGGCACCGAAATTGGAGCTTAAGGCTCTACCACCGCACTTAAGGTATGTATACTTGGGCAAAGAGAATACTTTGCTGGTCATCATTCATATTGCGGCAGATTTGAATGCGAGGCTAGAAGAGTGCCTGGTGACTGTGTTAAAGAGGTTCATGCGAGCTATTAGGTGGACTATTGCAGATATTATTGGGATTCCCTCGGTATTTGCTCTCACAAAATCCAACTCATGCCAGATCATAAGCCCAGTATTGAGCATCAGAGAAGATTAAATCCACATATGCAAGAGGTAGTTAAAAAGGAGATCATCAAGTGGCTGGATGCAGGAGTTATCTATCCCATTGCAGATAGTGGTTGGGTATGTCTTATGCAGTGTGTGCCTAAAAAGGGAGGTATGACTGTGGTTCCAAATGAAAGAAATGAGCTTGTCCCAATGAGGTCCGTTACTGGATGGAGAGTTTGTATGGATTACCGAAAGTTAAATGCATGGATAGAAAAAGGACCATTTTCCTATGCCATTCATGGACCAAATGTTGGATAGACTTGCAGGAAAGGGTTGGTATTGTTTTCTTAATGGGTATTTGGGCTACAATCAAATTTCTATAGCTCCAAAAGACCAAGAGAAGACCACATTCACTTGCCCATATGGGACTTTTGCTTTCAAACAGATGCCATTCGGGTTGTGCAATGCTCCAGCAACCTTCCAACGGTGTATGATGTCGATATTTTCTTATATGGTGGAGGACACTATTGTAGTGTTCATGGATGATTTTTTAGTTGTAGGTGATTCTTTTGATTGTTGTCTAGATCATCTGGCCGAGGTGCTTAAAAGGTGTGAAAACTGCAACTTGGTACTGAATTGGGAGAAGTGTCATTTCATGGTTAAAGAAGGTATAGTGTTGGGTCATCAAATTTCAGAGAAAGGTATTGAGGTTGATAGAGCTAAAGTTGAGGTAATAGAAAAGCTTTCACCACCCATTTCTGTAAAAGGTGTTAGAAGTTTTCTTGGGCATGTAGGTTTTTATAGGAGATTCATCAAAGATTTCTCCAAAATTGCACATCCGTTGTGCAAACTACTCGAGAAGGAGTGTAAGTTCTATTTTGGTGATGATTGTCTTAGAGCATTTGGAGAGTTGAAGAAGAAGTTGGTTACAACACCAATCATTATTTCACCGGATTGGGGACAACCGTTTGAGGTAATGTGCGATGCGAGTGGATTGGCGCTTGGTGTAGTATTGGGACAAAGGCGAGAGAAAATTCTTCACCCTATTTACTATGCTAGCAAAGCTTTAAATGTGGCCAAGAAGAACTATACTGTGACCGAACAAGAACTTCTTGCGGTGGTTTTTGCATTCGAGAAATTTTGATCCTACTTGCTTGGTACTAAGGTCATAGTGCATACTGACCATTCTGCATTGAGGTATTTGATGGCGAAAAAGGATGCAAAATCGAGATTGATTAGATGGGTATTGTTGCTGAAAGAGTTTGATTTTGTGGTAAAAGATAGAAAGGGGACCGAAAATCAAGTTGCCGATCACTTGTCCAGATTAGAGGAAGAGACTATGCTAAAACTTGGAGATAGGGCTGAAATTAATGATACTTTTCCAGATGAACAGGTATTGGCTACTTCTCATGATTTGATTCCTTGGTTCGCAGACTTTGCTAATTATTCGGCAAGCGATATTGTGCCCCCCGATTTGTCTTTTCACCAAAGGAAAAAGTTTATGCATGATGTGAAGAGATTTTTTTGGGATGAACCTTACTTGTATCGTAGTTGTGCTGATGGGATTATTCGTCGTTGTGTGCCCGAGGTTGAGATGTTGAGTGTACTTGAAGCATGCCATTCATCACCCGTTGGTGGTCATCATAGTGGTATTCGGACTGCACATAAGATTTTGCAATGTGGGTACTACTGGCCTACCATCCACCAAGATGCTCATGATTTTGTCAAATCTTGTGATCGTTGCCAAAGAGAAGGAGGGATTTCAAAGAGGCAAGAGCTCCCAATGAATCCTATATTGGTGATAGAGTTGTTTGACGTATGGGTCATTGATTTTATGGGTCTATTTGTGAGTTCATATGGGATGAAGTATATTTTTGTTGCGGTTGATTATGTATCGAAGTGGGTGGAAGCAGTTGCGCTCTCCAACAATGAAGGTAAAAGTGTCACCGCATTCTTGAAAAAGAATATCTTCTCCAGATTTGGTACACCGAGGGCTATTATTAACGATGGAGGTTCTCACTTTTGTAATAAGTTGTTCAAGGTACTACTTGAGAAATATGGTGTCCGTCACAATGTAGCCACTCCTTACCATCCACAGACTAGCGGTCAAATTGAAGTATCCAATAGAGAGATCAAACAGATATTGGCAAAGACTGTGAATGCTAATAGAACGGATTAGTCAAGAAAGCTTGATGATGCTCTATGGGCATATCGCACTGCATACAAGACCCCCATAGGTATGTCTCCTTACCAACTTGTATATGGGAAGTCTTGTCATTTACCAGTAGAGCTAGAGCATAAGGCTATGTAGGCAATGAAAAAGTTAAATTTGGATTGGGGCACCGCATCTAATCAAAGGATGAATGACTTGAATATGCTTGATGATTTTCGCCTAAAAGCTTATGAAAGTTCAGCCTTGTACAAAGAGAAGATGAAGAGGTATCATGATCAAAGAATTGAAAAGCGAGAATTTGTGGCTGGTGATCTTGTGCTTCTATTCAACTCTAGGTTGCGCCTGTTTCCAGGCAAACTCAAATCCAAATGGACCGGGCCATTTTTGCTCACAAAAGTGCTCCCTCATGGAGCGGTTGAGCTTGAAAATAGGGATGGAACAAGGTTCATGGTAAACGGGCAAAGGATCAAGATCTATTTGGGAAATGCTGAAACTGTGCAAGAAGTGATTGAGGCCTACAATCTTGATGAAGTCTAAGTAATCAAGACACTTGTGTCGTGCCGCGACGTTAAATCAAGCGATGCTTGGGAGGCAACCCAAGATGTACAATCTAGCCAACGGTAGGGTTCTGTTTTTCATTTAGTAATTTTTCTTTGTTTAATTACTTTTTTGTATCAATTTGGGTAGGTTTCTTAGTGTGTTAGTTCTAAGTGTTGGCTAGAATTAGTATAGGGTCCGTATCTAAAAAGTGTCAAGAAAATGTGAAAAAATAATAGCCTATTGGTTGCTACATGTGCAGGTACACCACAAAAACTCTGCAGAAAATGGTCTGGTGCAGAGGTCTACGGACCCTATCGACGGTCCATCGATTCATCAATGGACCGTAAATGGTGTCCGTAGATCCCAGGTAAGCCTCTAAATTTTTCTAAGTGTAAGAGTGATCTACGGTCCTGATCTACGGACCGTAGATCAACTCACGGACCATAGACGGGGTCTCGTGAGTCCAAACCCTAAGGCTGTCTGACCCGACCCGGACCCCCCTATTTAAAAACTTTCATGTTTTAAACCATTCCACTTCCCTCCATTACTCTCAAAACCGTTTCCACCATCTCATAACCTCCCTAAATCACTCCATAACTCCCCCATAATATCATCCCTTCCATAAATTCCCAAATTCCCTTCCATTTCAAATATAACTCATTCCATATTCCACAAGAAGGGTCCGGTGTTTGGTTAGTAGCGAAGATGTGATTCCTTGGTCTTGCTAAGCTTAGTGTCGTCACGCAATCACCCCACTCCTCATTTGTTGTAAGGTAATAGACTTTCCCCTAACTTTGAATTTCGATTCATAGATTAAATATAGAAAGTCGGGAGTTGGGTTTTGACCTTGGGTAATTGTTAGATGAATTTCACGATAAACTTGAAAATTACAATGCCCTTAGAACGATAGATAGTGATTGTGTAACTTTATTGTATGTGATTGTAAGTCTATATGTAAGTTTCGACTTAGGGTTCCTAAACTTGTCTAAATTGTTTGGTAAAATGACTAGTCGGAATCTTAAGAATGAAGAACTAGCATAATTGAATGTTGAAATGCATGATGAGGCTTCGTTATTGTTGCAAAATAAGGCCAAATATGATTGATCAAAAAAATATGGCTGAAACCTGGCACAGATGACATCCACGACACCCCGTCTACGGAATGTATATCTATCTACGGACCGTAGATGAGGTTCGTCACTGGATGCATACAAAAAAAATTACCAAGTGTGAAACCACGGACGTGGACTACGGTCTGTAGATTAATCTACGAACCGTTCTGCACATCTGTGGTTTTCATCTGCGACCTATATTGTTGGTTCCCTGATCCACGGAAGAGATCCACAGACCATAGATCAGTCTACGGACCGTAGGTCTCCTCCGTGGATGACCATTGTAGCATCTGTCTGAAATTTTCCTAGGACTTTGTCATTGTTCGGTTATAGTTCTAAAAGTTTTTATTGTTTATTTATGGTTAGTCTTGGGCACTAATATCGCTTCCGCAGGTACGATGGCACCCAAGAAGCTGGTCACCTATTCAAAACGGGGCAAGTCAAAATCTGTTGCCCCTAGTTTTCGGTTAATCGATGAGGACACCAACACAGACACAGATCCAGCATATGTTTCTCTCAACACTAGGACTTCTCGCACTGCACCTCGAGGCACCAGAGGCACCCCCCTCGGAAGGTGCTTCCCGACGTAGTCACTGTCTCCCAGTCTGATGAGAAGCACACACTGATCGGATCACCAACTGGGGTTGCTTCCAGTTCAGAGGGGTCGATGTCCGGATTCGAGTCTGCCCATACTTCAGGCTCCGAGTCTTCCCATTCTTCAAGATCCGAGTCTGCCCATGCTGCAGGGTCCAGTGCTAAATCAGCCACAGGGTCTAGTGAGAATGACCAAGCAGCCTCGTCTGATGAGGCAGCTAGCTCGGAGTCCATACCTGCACCACGGAATGATGACCCCACTCCTGTAGCCGGTGAGCTAAATAGGTGGTGTGTAGAAGGCCAATGGCAAATTTATCGAGATGCCAAGATGGTAAACGACAAACAGAAGATGGCCCAACTAATTACAGAGAAGTGCAGAGTCCTCACGGGGAGCTTGCATGTTGTTTCGAACATTCACCGGCTGTTCAACCTTCACAAGTGTGACTGGATGGCTCGAGACCCAGGGACGTATAGCGAGGAGATTTTGTGAGAATTCTATGTTTCCTATACTGCCACTCTCCGCGGTTCATTTTCTAAGCGGTCAAAGCCCCTAGCTCACGATCCTCTCACTTCCACTTTGGTTCAAGGTTGGCTGGTGTACATATCACCTGCCACGATCAGACGTTTTCTCTATGGTCCTACCACGGGTCACTCTTGGTCTCTCAACACAGCAGAGTTTGATTACAGATGGGACATCGTACGTAGTAGCGCTTTCCAGAGGAACGCTGAGCAGCGAGAGACTGTTCTACTATGGTTGGCCAGGTACATTGCTGCAGATGGCAAGCATGCAGAATGGGTCGCCACTCTACGATTGGGCATCCAAAAGGCCACATTAAATTTTATGGCCAAATTCTTCTGGCTGCTGGTGCGTAATTGAGTGTCGCCTACAAAAGTTGACAATCAAGTCATGTGGGATAGAGCGGTAATGGTAGCGACATTGGTAGGAGGAGTGGAGATTGACTTCACTCGCATGTTGCTGGCAGAGATTCACGAGAGGGCATTCAGGACCTCCACTACTTACCCCTTCCCATGTCTAATTTTTCATTTGTGCAGGGACTCTGGAGTGCCGATCTGGCATTGTGACAAGTTAGTCCACCCTACAGGGGCATTGGACATCGGCCTTATTCAAGATGAGGCAAATGTAGCAGCACCTCGCAGAGAGCCTCAGGTTGAGGTACCCCCCTTGGGTGCCGATCTTACAGACACAGTGGGGCAGGCACAGGGCGGTGACCCCAGCATCCCAGATCACACCGACACTGTCTCGGGCTCCTCATCTCAGGCAGCTAGTATGGCTCCTAGCTCTTCCCGGTCCACACTATAGTTAGGAGCTACTGTTGTCCCATTGGCCAGAGTACAGAAGTTAGAAGCTCAGATGGCCACCCTGCTGCATCACATCCAGTCGTGGATGCAAAAGTCGATAGTTGAGTCCGAGGCTAGAATGGAGCGCAGGATGGAGGGGATGATGGACCGGAAGGTCTAGGCTGTTAATAAGTGTCTTGATGCCTTTGAATTGCGAGTCCTCGAGCAATCAACCCCGACAATAGATCTATCTGCTTTGCAGGCTGACTTAGCCAGCCTCCGGACTGACGTTGATGCCATTCTTGCTGCACCTTCAGTTGAGCCTCAGGTTGCACCTACTGCACTAGCTAATGATACAGTGCTAGATGCTCTATTCAGTGGGATCGATGAGGAGGAGCTTGCCCCTACACCTGCCAAAGGCAAGCGGCACCGTTCTTATCGCACTGAGGAGGAGAAAGCTCACAAGAGATAGCGTTGGTAGGAGAAGGAGGCAAAGAGGGCTTCGATTCTAGACGAAGAGTTGCGCCAGCAAAGGGTGCGTGAGAGGGTTACAGGGGCATCGAGTTCTGCCCCAATTGTAGAGGTCCAGCCTGTTTTGAGGGATATTGTGAGCACTACTGATGGTGCGGAGAGATTGATAGAGAGACTACTGAGGGTGTTATTATTGCTGATGTGGGCACTACTGAGGGTGCCCCCAGTATTGTTCCAGCGGGCTCCGAGAAACAGGACCCCCCTGCTTGTTGATGATTCGTCGGTGCTTTGTGCCACAGGTTTGCTTCACCCAATCCATTTTCTTTTACTGTTTTTCTATGCATTGGGGACAAGTGCATCTATTTTTGTTGAGGGTGGGGTAAATGGATTGTGAGTGATAGGGTGAAGTCTGAATAACCCAACTCACGAATCCTCTCTTAGGGTTTTCTTGCTTGTGTTTTTTCCCCAAGAGACTGTTTAATTTTTTGTTGAACCGGCATGTCTTAGGATTGTATGTGTAGAAGCATGATAAAGAAATAAGCATGATGGCTTATGAAAAATGATACCCGTTAGATTTTGGGATGTATGCTAGAAGTTGTAGGCTACGATTAGTTGAATATGTTGGCTCTAAGTATGACATAATAACGAATCAACTTGATGGCATGACTTGAGCTGAAACTTGTACTGAGTAATCTGATAATCTGATAATGAAACTATATGCGAAGAGTGGGTGAGAATCGTTGAGTGTTCAAACAGTTTTTGTGCAAAATAGAACTTGCCCAGTTAGTCCTGCTAAGAAAATTCAATCTAGAGGCTAGGAAGTGATCATAGGCTATTGTTCTGAAAAGTCCACAAATTGCCTAAAAGAAGGATCCAATTGCCTAAAAGAAGGATCCAACCAAATGAAATAACTGCTCCTTTTGATCCAACTTTGAGCCTAAAAGTAAACCATTTCTTTCCAAACGCTGAACTCACCTTCCCATAATCTACTATGTTGGCCCCGGTCCCTCCTTAGACATGTGCACTTCGACTTAGGCCAAAAGCCTAAGTTGAGGGTGGCTAATGTAAAAAGCAACTTCAATCTTGGCCCTTACCCGACATCGGGTATTGTGCACCTTAACTAACGGAAAATCCATAAGTTGAGGGTGGCTATGAAAGAGGAAACTGAAAGAAAAATGGGTATGAAAAGACTGATGTGAAAAACAAGAAAAAAAAAAGAGAAAACGTGAGGAAAGGACGTGACTTGTTGAAAGCTAAAAGAAAAATAAAATAAAAGTAAAAAAAAAGAGCTACAAAGTCTATAGTCACATCCGTGGTTGAAGAAAATTAAGGGAAAGAAGGTAAAGTGATAGTATGACAGAAATAGGGCAAAAAGAGGTTAGAAGCCTAGTGTAATGTCAAGGAGGGCAGAAAGTCACTAAGAAGTACCCAAATGTACCACACCTGACCTTGAGCCTACGTTACAAGCCAATAAAGTCTTATAGTGATCCTAGAGTCTAGTTCGAAGAGTCTAAGCAGTGAAAATAAGGGCCAGATTATGGCATTAAGCACTAACTGTATTTGAAATTACTTCTGAGCGTGAGTGTTGAATAGATCCTTGTACCATAAATGACGTGCATTTTTGCACAAAAGGGATTTCGTTTGATGTAAGGGCACTAGTTACATTGTCAAAAAGTTGGTGCCTTGGTGACAGTGAAAAGGTGTATGTTGTGTGTCAGTTGGTCGATTTGTGTCATGGTCTGATCTGCATGGATTAGCTTGTCGAGTCTAAGAGAACGAAGTTGCACCTGAAAAGTGAGGGGGGTAGAGAGCCATGTGATTGTTTGGGCTTGAAATGCTTGCTTCTATACAAGTGTCGTTTGGAGTCGTAGTGCGTCGCTTGAGGACAAACAACAAATTTAAGTTGAGGGTGTTGATATACCGTGAGTTTACGGTATTTCTAATACATTTCACTTACAAGTTGTGTGTGTCTAGGGCCTTTTTGTATTGGTTTTTACGTGTTTTTATCGTATTTTGCAAGAAATATGTTCATGCGCGGAAGTATAGAGACAGCTGAAAGAAATGCAGAAAAAGGGCATTCACGGAGGTGATCTACGGACCGTAGGTCTATTGACGGTCCGTAGGTGATGACCGTAGAACAGCAGGAAAGGTATGGAAGAAAAATCAAGGAAATCTGACCAAGTCTGGAACCACGGTGGCCATTGACGGTTCGTAGATTGATCTATGGACCGTATTGATTGATCCGTAGATTGATACTGCGAGGGTTCCAGTACCTGATTATTGAAGATTCTAAGTGTGGAGCTACGGAGGGTATTGACGGACCGTAGATCGATCTACGGTCCGTACTGCAAGTCCGTCGTTTGCCTCAGAGAACCTGATTTTTGGAAGCTGAAATATTTTCGAAGTCCTGGCTAACGGAAGGGACTTATGGACCGTAGATCCATCGACGGTCCGTAAGTTAGTCTCGTGGAATGAAGACGCGTGCCTGAACAAACTTTCCTTAATTTGTTTCCCTTTTAATTTAGGATTTGTTTTCTATAAATAGGGCATGTAAACCTCGTTTTTGGGGGTTAGACATTATTATTCTAGTTTTACTTTGTGACTTGGGAGATTAATTGACAACTCTAGCAATTATTGATTTCCTAAGTTCGTTTTGAAGACTTTGGCTTTGCAATTCAAGTTGAATTTCTGGGTTTATTATTCTCTTTACGTAAGTTCATGATTTCTTCATCTAAACTATGAATTGTGTTCTTGCTATTATGGGTAACTAAACCCACAACTAGGGTTGTGGGAACCATGAGCGATTAACAAAGTATGAATAGTAATAAGCAATTCTTGAATAGTATTTTGCATGCATTGATGATTCTTTCGTTTAGAAGTCTTTTTAACGAGTGCACGCGTTAGAACTCGCCTTGTTGCTACTTGCCGGACCAAGGAGGTAATCAACAAGAAAAGAATTATCAACATAGATTTAGTGTGATACTATCTAATAGGCTAGTGTCGATTGGTGCGAAGTAATAACTAAGCCATACATCGATTATGATATCTAATATGAGGTAAAGGTAAGGGTTAGTAAATTATACACACATAGTCGGACCAAGGTGCGAGGTGAAATTCTCTAGATGCCGGACCAAGGATTTAGAGATATATCACTTTGCATGTAATACACTAGGAAAGGATTGTTGTTACTAAGATTATTGCGTTATGAGCTTGTGGGGAACACGTATACCCTAGTTATTTCTCTTATCTTGATACCAACCAAAGTTGAGTTTTGATTACTGATTACTTATTAAGTTTTTACTATTTGTTTTACACAAACAAAACCCCCCCTTTTAATCACCTGTTTCTGGAAGTAATTTGACTAATTGAATATAATTGTTGGTTAAAGTAAAGTCTAAACCACTTTCCTCGTGGGATCGACCCCAACCTACAAGTTGGGTTCTTTACTTGATAACGATCGCTTATACTTCTCTAGGGAGGTGTAATTTGAGCGTATCATTTAGGTGTCCAACGCATAGGGGAAAAGACCAAAACGACCCTAACTTAAAAGTTGTCGGGGCCAACGACGGGCCTAACCGACGGACCATGGATGGACCTATGGCCCGTCCTGTCTTCTCGTCATTTGGCTTCAGAGAATTGGGAACTAGGGTCTGAACCATGGAACTCGACCACGGACCGTGGTTCCATCTACAGTCCGTAGGTCCTAGCGTGGTTCTGGACTTTTTCTGAAATTTCTGGGTGAAGTTGAGGTAGCCAACCACTGACCCCACCTACGGTCCGTCGGTGACCTCCATTGGTGGCACCTACAACTTCTAAAAATATGCATCTTATCCCTTTCAGAACCTGGGGTGTTACGTTATCTCCCCCTTGGGAGCATTCGTCCTCGAATGAAGTCTAAACTAGTTGAATATGGAGGGAAAGAGCTGCAAACCCTACCACTAAGTACTGGAAACTAACTTAACTAAGTTCCAAGAACATGCAAATATGCTGAAAATTCAAGACTAACCGAAGGAACATAACACTAAGAATGAATTTATGCAGAAGTAAACTGAGAGACTTGAGAGGAACTATTACCTCAAGCTGGAATGGAATCGGAGGGAAAGAGATGAGGATAATTTGCCTTCATAGCTACTTCTTCTTCCCAAGTAGCTCTCTCTACGGATTGACTCCTCCACGAAACCTTAACTGAAGCAACTTCTTTGTTTCTCAACCTGCGAACCTGATTATCAAGCATTTCAACTGGCACCTCCTCAAAATTGAGACTATCCTTCACGGCCACACCTTTTAATGGTACTATTGAGGCTAGATCACCCACACACTTCTTCAACAAGGAAATGTGAAAGACTGGTTGGACTGCTGCCAGTTCTGTTGGCAACTCTAACTAATAAGCCACTTTACCAATCCTTTTCAAGATCCTGTAAGGACCTACATATATGGGACTGAGCTTCCCTTTCTTGCCAAATCTCATCACTCCCTTCATAAATGACACTTTCAGAAAAACCCAATCATCAATTTGGAACTCCAAGTCCTTTCTCTTTACATCTGCATAGGACTTCTGACGACTCTGGGCTGTCTTAAGTCTATCTCTGATGATCTGAACTTTTTACATAGCATCATGAACCAAATCTGCCCCAATCAAAGATGCTTCACCTACTTCAAACCAACCAACTGGAGATCTGCACCTATGCCCATATAATGCTTCATAAGGGGCCATCTAAATATTGGAATGATGGCTATTATTGTAGGCAAACTCTATGAGAGGTAGGTGATTATCCCAACTACCCTTGAAATCGATCATACAAGCTCTCAACATGTCCTCTAAGGTCTGAATGGTACGCTCTGCCTGACCATCCGTCTGTGGATGAAATGTTATGTTAGGATTTACCTGAGTACCAAGATCTTTCGGAAATGACTTCCAGAAATGAGAGGTAAACTGAGGACCTCTAGATGAGATGATAGACAAATGAACCCCATGCAGCCTGACTATCTCATTAATGTAAAGCTCGGCGTAGTCCTCCGCTAAATCTGTAGTCTTAACAGCCAAAAAGTGAGTGGACTTGGTAACTCTGTGTACTATCACCCGAATGGAGTAATGCTGTCTGCGAGTACAAGGTAAACTTGTGATGAAATCCATGTTTATCACTTCCCACTTCCATGTAGGAATGTTAATCTCTTGAGTCATACCTCAGGGTCTCTGATGTTCTACCTTAACCTGTTGACAATTACAACACTTAGCCACAAAATCTGCTATATCTCTCTTCATGCCATTCAACCAAAAGACTTCCCGCAGATCATGGTACATCTTAGTGGCACCTGGATGAATAGAATACCTGGAGTTATGGGCTTCTGGAAGGATCTTCTATCTCATCTCACCCACCTTAGGAACACATAAACGACCCTGGTAGCGAAGCACACCATCTCCCCCTTGGGAGAAAACCTCAACCTTCTGCTGATGAACTGCACCCTTCAATTGAAGCAATATAGGATCACTATCTTATTTCTGCTTAACCTCCGCTACCAATAAAGATTCTGACCTATTCTCAACTGTCACACCATCTGATATGTTCATAAGGAAAGCTCCTAAGTGAGCAAGCCGGTGAACATCCTTTGTTAATTCCTTCCTTTCTTCCTCAACATGTGCTACACTACCCATAGATAGTCTACTAAGACCATCGGCTACTACATTGGCCTTACTAGGATTGTAAAGCACATTCATAGCATAGTCCCTGAGGAATTAAAGTCATCTCCTCTGGCGAAGATTCAACTCTTTCTGGGTGAACACATACTGGAGGTTCTTATACTTTATGAACACATCTACATGAACACCATACAAGTAATGTCTCCAAATATTTAGGGCAAACACTACAGCTGCAAGCTCGAGGTTATGAGTCAGATAGTTCTTCTCATGCACTTTAAGTTGTCTAGAAGCATAAGCTATAACCTTACCTCTCTGCATCAACACACAACATAGGCCGACTCTGGATGCATCACAATAGATCACATAACCGTCTGAACCCTCTGGTAGAGTCAAAACATGAGTTGTAGTCAACCTAGTTTTCAGTTTTGAGAAGATCTTCTCACACTCATCTGACAACTGAAACTTGACCTCTTTATCAGTCAACTTGGTCAATAGAGAAGCTATGGATGAAAATCCTTCTACAAACCTTCGGTAATAACCAGCTAAACCTAAGAAACTTCTGATATCTGTAGGAAAGTTGGGTCTGGGTCATTGTTTCACTGCCTCTATTTTCTGAGAATTCACTCAGATCTCTTCGCTAGATACGATATGACCAAGGAAAGCAACTGATTGTAATCAAAACTCACATTTACTAAACTTAGTGAATAACTGGCGATCTTTGAGAGTCTGCAGAACAACTCTTAGATGAGTCGCATGTTATTCCTCATTCGTAGAGTAAATGAGGATATTATAAATAAAGACGATAACGAACAAGTCCAAATACTGCTTGAACACCATGTTCATTAAATCCATGAAAGTTGCAGGAGCATTGGTTAGTCCAAATGACATAACTATAAATTCAAAATGACCATACCGAGTTATGAAGGCTGTTTTCAAGATGTCACTATCTTTGACTTTGAGTTGATGATAACTGGATCTGAGGTCTATCTTCGAAAAATGACTAGCACCCTGAAGTTGGTCGAACAAGTCATCAATCCTGGGATAGGGTACTTATTCTTGATTGTGACTTTGTTCAACTAGCGATAGTAAATGCACATCCTAAGAGAACCATCTTTCTTTTTCACGAACAACACTGGTTCAACCCATGGGGAAATATTGGGTCTGATGAAGCCCTTATCTAGAAGGTCTTTGAACTATTCTTTCAATTCCTTGAGCTCAGCTGGAGCCATTCTATATAGAGGAATCAAAATAGGCTGGGTATCTGGAAGGAGATCTATTCCGAAGTCAATTTCCCTTTCGGGAGGAACTCTGAGAAGATATCCTGGAAACACTTCTGGAAACTCATTTACTACTATGACTAACTCAAGAGTTGGGATTTCGGAGTTTGAATCCTTAACCCAAAAAAAATGATAGATGTACCCTTTAGAGATCATCTTTCTGGCCTTAAGGTAAGAGATAAATCGACCCATAGGCACTAAGCTACTACCCTTTCATTCTAGGATTGGCTCATCTGGAAACTGAAAACCAATGATCCTAGTCCTACAATCAACTGAGGCATAACAGGAATGTAACCAATCAATGCCTAGAATGATATCAAAGTCTACCATTTCTAACTCTACAAGATCTGCTGAGGTGACTTTCTGAGAGACTATGACAGGGCAATTTTTGTATACTTGTCTAGCTATAACTATGTCACCAACTAGATTAGAGACTACGAAGGGTTTTGAAAGAGTTTCTGGACTGACACCGAATTTTACTGCTATATATGGAGTTACAAAGGAAAGAGTATCCCATGGGTCTAACAAAGCATAAACATCTAAATGAAAGACTCGTAACATACCAGTAACCACATCAGGAGAATCTTCCTGATCCTGGCAAGCCTGGAGAGCATACAACTTATTTTGGCACTGACCGCCACCTGTACCAGATGAAGTACCCTACTGATTTGGGCGAACTGCTCGTGTTGCTAGAGCTGAGCCCTATTATTGCTACATCCTTGTCCCTATTTAGAGGGGTAATCCCTCAACCTGTGACCATACTGACCACATCCAAAACATCATTTCTTTCCTTCAACACACTCGCCCGGATGGTTCTTACCACACTTCGAACAAGTAGGGTAAGTCATGTTACCTGAAGTACTCCCTTGAGACATAGAGCCTGATGCCCTACCTTTCTGATCCTGTTGAAAATCGGGGGATGGAGCACTAGTTGATGAAGACGCTGGGGTTGAAGATTTTTGTTGAAATTGTGAGTGATTTCCACCACCCGATTTCTGCTGAGAGTACTCGTAGTTGCCTGATCTAGCCTTCTTGTTGTCCTTAGCTAGTTCTCTAAGCTTATCTCCCATAACCCGCTGAGCATGAGTCATGAGCCTAGAGATATTCATATCCTTTAACAACATAGCATTTCTGCACTGTCTTCACCAAGTCAGATACCCTAAATAGGAACTTACTCATTTTTTCCCTAGGATCAGCAACCATTTGTAGAGCATACCTGGAGAGCTAGGTGAACTTAAGTCTGTATTCTTGGACTGACATAGAACCTTGTCTCAAATTCATAAATACCTGAGCCTTAGCCTCTCTCAACTCTCTTGGGAAGAAATTGTCCAGAAAAGCTCTGGTAAAACACTCCCAAGTCACAGGAGTTGCATTCTCACCCATGTTGTCTTTTCACTACGTATATCATATGTGAGCCGCATCCTTAAGCTGGTAGGACGCCAACTCAACCTTATCATTTCCAGTCACTTGCATCACTCCAAAGATTTTCTTGACCTCATCAATGAAGTTCTAGGGGTCTTCACAACTTGTGACCCTAGAAAATCAGGCGGATTTATCCTAACAAAATCTCAGATCCTAGCCGCCACCACTAGTGTTTGTAGGAACTGGACCCTGCTAATTGTTCCGATTGGCCACACTCTGAGCCATAAGTTGGATAATATTCCAAAACTCTATATTTGAAACCTCATGGTCTAGGACTAGAGGATCTGTGTTAGCGATGCGGGCATTTGCATTCCTTGCGTAAGCTCTATGAGGAGGCATGATCTAAAATGCATAACGTCAAATTAGAAATGAGATCATACCCTCGCACACGATAGGAATAACAAGAAACTGAAGTTTTTTTCCTAAAACACTTCGTAGCCTCCCCCTCATAAGTGTGGCACGCTTCACACCCATGAAAGGGACTCTACTTAGTGCAGACATCCTAGGACTCTTAAACCTAATGCTCTGATACCAAGTTTCCACCCCCGAGGCTACCCGCTTGACGTAAACACGGGACCTAGGATCACGAGTAACCCCAAGCTAACCCTAATCTTGCATATCATAAGCATACTTAAAAAATTGAACAATAGATACTATGCGGAAGCTTAAAACATAAGATAAATTAAATTATGGGGAATACCCAATACTAGTCTGAATACATAAATATTAAATAAGAGTTAATGATACTGAATTATAACTCAAAATACTAAAGTTGAATCTGTCTATGTTTGAAATAAGCCTTTAACTGACTAGAGATGCTCATACATGCCCCGGCTAACTCTAGTAAAAACTAAAATTGAAATGAAAGACTGAATGTAAAAGAACATGTATGTCCTCCTCGAAGAATGAGAACTCACCACTAATATTGTTGAATACATATGGGAAACTGATCTTCACATGATCTGAATGCTGAGGACCTGAACATACATCACGAAAAGATGTAGCGCAAAGTATGCATCAGTACTTGAAAAGTATTGAGCTTGAATGATAGGAGAAGGCTGAACAAACAATTAACTGAACAAAGCATATTAGGCAATGATATAATCTGAACATGATGAAGATACTGAAATATACTGAATATGAACTAAACTGAATGCAATTCCCAAGTACATAACATGTTGAAACTGAATACTGTAAATATATCTGAAAACCTGGCCAAATGCACTAGAGTCTAAAACCCTGGTCAAATGTACTAGAGTCTGACTGTGGGAGCTACTAATACCCGACATAAGACCACGTGAGCTAAACGTGGAGTCTGATGTATACACCCCATCGAGAGGACCCAATATACCTTGCCAGGGGTATAGAGGCATGACTGGCATCCCACTAAAACTGATGCCCAACATAGGGGACTTACAAACCTACGGAGGCACGTAGTTCTGGGACTAAGAGGGTGACTGACCCTAGTCCAACTCGGTGTTAAGCCTATTCCCAACTGGAATGTGCACAATACAACCTAACTGAAATAAACTAGATAGCTCAATATTTTAACATGCTAACTAAAAATGCAACATTTAAGTACTAATAATGAAACATTCGAAATCTGATGCATGTATATCTGTTTATCTGACCTAGCTAGTGCATCAAAATCGCAACAATTATCTAAAGTTCTAGCAACCCTAGGTATAAACAAGATATGGAGAATCAAGAATATGACTGATTCTAGGGACCTAGTGGATAAAAGGAATCCACCAGTGAAATCCCACATACCTGGTGACGAATTTCACGGAGAAATCTTTTGGAACCAAAGAAAACTCATTGCGTTGTTGGAGGGGTTGGGTCGCTTCTTTTCTCCTCCTTTTGTTGTAAGTTTGATGAATTCTAGTGAATGAATGACTTAGGGTAAGTTCTGACTAAGTCATTAGACTCAAACTAGCCAAAACGACGTAGTTTAGGTGTCCAACACATAGGGAAAAAGAACAAAATGACCCTAACTTAAAAGTTGTCGGGGTCAACGACGAGCTTAACCGACGGACCGTAGATGGACCTACGGCTCGTCCTGTCATCTCGTCATTTGGCTTCAGAGAATTGGGAACTAGGGTGTGAACCACTGACGTGGACCACTGATGTGCCGCGAAATCTTGGCACATTTGATGCTTGAAAACTGAGGATTAATATTAGAATTGAGTGTATTTCTGTATGCTTTGATGTGTTTGATTGAATGAGTAGACAGATTCTTGCTTGTGTGAAACAATGGAAAAAGAAGAAGAAGATGATGGTGATCAAGTGAAGACCACGAGCACCTAGACGGGTCGTGGTCCTTTTCACGAATCGTGGTGCAGTTCGTGAAGCATTTCCAGTATGAAGGTTTGGAGGAGTTGAGATTTGGTAGGATCAAGTAAAGATCACGGCCAACCTCATGGACCGTGGTCTTCATAACGGTCTGTGGTTGTGCTCGTGAAGTTGAAGCAGTGCTTGGGCCTTGGGAAGATGGAGTGCATGAGCAACCAAGTGAATACCACGAAAGGCTCCACAGGCCGTGGTCACTATAACGGCCCGTGGTGGTGATCGTGAAGATGATCCAGTACTTAGGCCTTGAGAAGATTAAATGGGAAGTGACCAAGTGCATACCACGGGCACCTTTACGGACCGTAGTCAGTGCCACGACCCATTGTGACATTGATGTGACGCCAAAATACATATTTTTAATCAGTATATGCCTCACATTTATTATTTATATTTGTCCTTTTTGAGCATGAATTTTGATAAATAGTATATTTTATTTGTAGGGTTAAATTGGTGGGAAAATGAAGATATTTGAAACTAAAACGAATTAAAGATAGAAGGTTGAAGAAGGAAATCAAGCAAACAGCTTAATGGATTAAATTTAATATAATAATCTATCTATATATAAAAGGAGAAGAAAAAATAACATATGTCAACACTACAAATTATCAGTATTTTAAATAATTAATAATCAATAATTAAATAAATAAATAAATATAGACACATGTCAATAATTATAATTAGAACGATACATGTCAACACAACAATTTTTTTTTAATTTTAAAATTTAACTAATAAATAATCAATAATTAAGTAAATAAATATAGACACATGTCAGCACCATAAACTTTGTAGATATATTAAATAATAAATAACAATTTAAAAAACATAAATAAAAAACATTTTTAAAAATTTGTTTACGTAAATAAACTGATGTTTTGATCTCTTTTTTTAAAAAAAAATAATAATAATAATTTGAATGTGTTTGTTCCTAATTCAAAGCTAACTGCCTAATTTTTTTAAAAAAAATAGTGGGATCATTTTTAAATTTTTGTAAATGTTAAGTATTATCTTTTAAATTTTCAGTTACGTAAAGAAAGTAGTGGATTCCTAAAATATAGGTAATTGATTAAGTATTTTCTTCTTCTATTTTAAAATTTTCATAATTTAAATTATTTTAATTTATAAATTGAAATTTATCCAAAAACTAATTCAATAAAAACTAGAAATATTTTTTGCATTTAATAAAAGGATTGAAAATTAATTAAAAGTTAAAATAATGGAAAAAAATAATAATCAACTAACTACCTACTAACTTCTCAATTCTATCTTAAATTAATAACTGCTACAATTTTTTTATTATAAACTAATTAAAAAAATTCAAATTAATTTTATAGTAATTAAAATTCTCAATAACTACCTACTAACTTCCCAATTCTATCTTAAATTAAAAACTGCGAGAATTTTTTTTTATAAACTAATTTTAAAAAATTCAAATTACCCTTACCCCTATTTCGGAGTAAATTTAATGTATTTATAACTTCTCAAGTTTTTATCTTTAAATCTATTGCCTACAATTTTTCACTCTTCTTTTCTCTTTGTTCTCAAATCTCAATAATGGTGAAGAAATGGCTCGATACATACTTATATTGATCTTCTTAACATGTTAATGGGACAAACTAATATTTCTACAACAACACTTCTTTAAAGGTATAATGTCAATTTTCTCTCTAAATGTACTTTCATATATTTCTTAATAATTTTAAATTTGAAACTTCTTGCTTTAGTTTTTACTTTGTCATTGATAGATATTTGCGAAACATTTCAAGCAACAATTTTTGGATTTCTTATTAAAAAGTTGAATTGCTTAAAATTTACCCTTTTATATCAATTCATGTACCTTTTTATGGAGTTGTTTTAAACTATTTCGAAAATAGTGTTGCAAGGATTAAATTCAATTCACCTTCATAGTTTATGGAATATATTATAATGCATTTATGATATATGTAGTTTTGCAAATTTACGATGTTTAATAGTTAATAGGACTTCATGTGAGATGTTCAAAAATAGTAATTAGACTTTTATTGTTGATGAAAAATTTAGGTTGTATATCTCTTTCATATTTTTTTATTTATTTATTTGTTTGGTGTTTGATTCCTCTTTTATCTATCTTTATTTTTCTTTTTTTAACGGATTGTAGTCATAGGATCAAAGGGGCTTTGTTGGCTCTGCGATATGCAAGGCTTTAGTGTCAAAGGGTACAAAGACCGTAAGTCTGAGAAGGTATTTGTAATTTTGACCGAGTAATATAATAGGGATTTCAATTATTAAAATTAGTTTGTACTAATTTATGTGATAGATCTTATACATTTTCTATTTATTCATAAATCCATATAATTATTCTATCCTCTTATGCTATTTTTATGTATTATGAGATCTCAAATTTGAGTATTCTTACACAGATTCGGACATCCCTCTTACTCAGACTCATGAATAGATGAAGTCACTTGGATAACAATCATGTTCATTTCTTCATCATACACTTGAGTAGATTGAATGAACACAAATGAACATTTGCATTGGTGAAATCGATGTAGAAATTGATTGTAGGTTATTATTACTCTAATCAGTATTTGCTATTTTTTAATATACTTGCAATTCATCCAATGCAATGAAGGCATCGAATTATGAGTAAAATACACTAACATTTTACATTGATTTGTAAATTTGTCTAAAATCAATTAAGACTTTTGAATATTTCATATTCATTGTAATTTAAATATTAGTGTTACATTTAACTTTGTTGCAGCAATGTTATCACAAATTTTGATTATATATAGATGTTCAAGGCTTACATCGGTAAGAGGTATACGATATCAATCCTTCAAGAAAAACTTTGATGTGATTATTGTGCAAACACAACACTTTGTATTCAAGAAACATTTCACTTGCTTTTTCTGTATCACAAAAAATAATACAAATTAAATGTTATTTAGAGCTTCAAAATTACTATTAGTTTCCTTTGTATAAGTTAATATTTACATTTGAAGGAATGACTAATGAGATCAAAGTTAATAAATAATATTTAAAAAAATTTAAGTAATTAGATAATACAACAATAATGTGCAAAAATCAATTATTTTTTTGGGTTTATTAATCAAATGTTATGCACATACATTAATAAATGAATTAAAAAATATAATTTTAAATTTCATGAAATGCTCGATTTTCTTTTATTTACAAGTATGTTTTCAAGGCTCATATCAACAAGAGTTTTAAGATAATATAAAATTTGTCAAATATGATTTATTTGATTAATTATTTTTTTCCATGAAATGTTTTCAATTTTTTTATATCTAAGATTTTGTGTTACTTCGCAGAAGTTAAAAGATATATTATGAAATGTGACAAAATTTATTTAATGTGCTTTGGGTAAAAATAGAATAAATAAAAACTTGATTTTTGAGAAAATTAAAAGCAATTGTTAGATGTACAAATTGAAATCGTTACATGCTTGATTTTCTTTTATCATAGATATAAGTGTTCAAGACTTATATATATTGATAAGAGGTTTACGATATCAATCCTCCACGAAATATTTTGGTATGATTATCGTGTATATATAATAACACTTAGTATTCAAGTATGTTTTACTTTTTTTTTTTTAAATAAAAAAGTCGTCACAAAAAATAATACAAATCGTATATTATTTAGAGCCTCAAAATTACTATTAATTTTCTTTGTATAAGGTAATATTTACATTTGAAGACATGGCCAATGAGATCAAGGTTAATAAATAATATTTTAAAAATTGCAATTATAATGTGCAAAAGTCGATTCTTTTTTCTTTTAGTTTATTCAAAAGTTATGAGCATGATATTGAGCAAAAATATTATAATAATTAGTAATGATGAATTTAGAGAAAAAAACTTTAAAATGATTATTTTCATCCAAGTGACAGTCTAATGTCTAGTTATTTGGTAGTGTTAGAAAAAAACTAAAACAAAAGAAAAAAAATTAATACACAACAAAATTAACAATTTGGAAAAACTTTAAAAATCTCATGCTACAAAATAAATAAAAAAATACATAAAATAATTAACAAAAAAATAAGAAAAAGAAAAACATTAATAAAGACATAGCTATAAATACGTAGACAATTTTTTCTTTTAAAAAAATAATGATAGAAAACAAAAACTAATCTAAAGCATCTCCTAAAATTCCTCACCAATTACCTAGCTATCCTTATCTCTCAAAACTCAATTATATATTTTAATCTTCTACCTATATAATAGGAAAGACAAAAGTGTCACACATCACAAAAAATATCAATTCCAATTTTGAGTTTATAGAAAATGAATTTAGTATTTCAAATCAATATTTTGTAATAAGAAAATAGAATCAACATAAATATTTTTAAATTATAATTTTTTAAAAAGAAGAAATTTAAAATATTGGAAATTCGTATTTTGCAAAATATTGCAACATTCATCATCAGAATAATTCTAAAATTTTCAGTTTGAATATTCTTTTTTAAAAATTCTCTCCAAAAAATATAATTTTAATTTGATAAATTATTATGTAAAAATTTGTCAAATAAAATTGCCAAAATCAAAAAATGGGTAGTTATATTATTTTAATAATTTTGAGATTTTCTCAAAAAAAAAAATTCTTAATTAAAAAATGCTAACAAATTGCAAAACACCTTTATCATGTACTGTTCTCTTCTATTTCTCTCCCTCTTGGTATAAACTTTACTTTTATTACTTAATTTGTAGATTTATCAAACCTTTTAAGCTTATCATTAAATAATATAATTTCAACTCTTTTGTAGAGATAAGGTGATTTACATCCTTATTGATCTCAATTACATTCTTTTTCAGAAATAAATGATTTTCAACTATTTTTATTAATTTTAACATTAAAATTGTATCGATGAATATTTTTAATTTTTTTTTATTATAGTATCTTTTGTTTTAAGTGATAAGGGAACACTATTTTTTTTATACATTCTTATTTTATGAAATTGTATTTGATTAAATTAAAAAAATATTTTATTTTGCAAGATTGAACGAGAAAGGAGCGTGCTAAAGATGTTACAACATGCTTTGCAAATTTTATTTAGATTTAGCAAAAACTATCATAAAGATATTTAATACTAGGTTTTAGATTGATCTATTAATTTAAGATTTAATTAATTAGCACATGTATCAATTCAACACATGCGACATATGTTATCAATCTTCATTATACTAGAAGAAGAAGAATTTTTAGAATAATGTTTAGTGTGTTTGAAGAAAATACCCTCATTGCACATAATTATGGTGATTTTTTGTTAGCACAAGTGTATATATGAAATGAAAACATTATATATTATTATACATGCACTTTTGTTACTCAATAATAATTAGTATTAATTATTTTAAATTTTAAAATTATTATATTTTAAAATATCTGCACAACGCGCGGGCATGTATACTAGTATATTTATACATGAGGCCAATGTGAACGAATAGCCAATTCAAATTGAATTTGGCTCGCTACTGCCACATGTCAATAGCTAACCTCCTCTCAGCCGCCAACAATTTGGAGAAATCCAACAAGCAATTGGAAACCCAATTAAATTGGGTTTTGTTTTCCTAATTTGTCTTGAACTCAATTATTTTATTTGGGGTTTCTATATCTATAAATAGGACATGGAAAATTATTATTGGGGGAGCCAAGAACCAAGAAACAATACACAATATAAATTTTCTTCTAGCTTAGAAACTTTGGAAGAGCCGCCGTGGAGGCCGAAGAATTGTGGTTTATTATTTCTTCTCCTTTATTATTTATTTGTATTCGTGATTAATAAAAAATAGTTTAGCTATTGTTGTTAACTTTTTATGATTAACACAAGCATATTTATTTTAATAAATTTTAATTGTGTTTTTGAGATAATGAGTAGCTAAATTTCATTACTAGGGTTGTGGAACCATAAGCGATTAACAAAGTATGAATAGTAACTAAGCAATTCTTGAATAGTGTTGTTGCATGCATTGATAATTCTTTCGTTTAAAAGTCTTTTTAACGGTGGCCAACGTTAGAACTCGTCTTGTTGCTACCTGCCGGACCAAGGAGGTAGTTAATAAGAAAAGAATTATCAACATAGATTTAGTGTGATACTATCTAATAGTCTAATGTCAATTGGTGCGAGGGTGAAAACTAAGTCATACATTGATGTGATGTCTAATATGAGGTAAAGGTAAGGCCTAGTAAATTATACACACGTAGCCGGACCAAGGTGCGGGGTGAAATTCTCTAGATGCCGGACCAAGGATTTAGAGATACCTAACTTATCACTTTGCATGTAATACACTAGGAAAAGATTGTTATTACAAGGATTACCTCGTTATGAGCTTATGGGGAACACATTCCTAGTTATTTCTAATAATCTGAATATAATTAAATACTTAGTTCAAAGCTATTTTTATTGTTTTTATTTTATTTCAATTTAAATCCCCCCATTTTTATATAACGACTATCGAGTTAAATATTTACTATTGACAATATTCTTCTATATTCTCTGTGGGATCGACCCCGACTCATAATTGGGTAAATATATTGCATACGATCGTTTATATTTCTTTTCAAGAAGTATATTTGAACGTTATCAAACGTCCGTGATAAGTTACAGTGTGCAAGCCTTGAAGAACTTGGTTTGGGTGAATCTAAGTGAAGACCACGAAGGTCTTCATGGACGGTGAAGTGCTTGACGGGTCGTGGGAGCAGTCGTGATAGGTTCGACAGTTCAATCCTACTTCGAGTAAGACTCTTTTTAAAACATATTATTTGAATTAATTAGGTCATTTTTTTTATCTTATCTTACCTTGAACGACGAACGAGTTTCCATTATTCTCAGTTTGTGAACATTGAATTAAGTTTGAAGTTTGGATTTCCGATTCTTGAATTATTGAAGTGGCTTGTTGATTTGCTTATTCTCGTAAGTACTTTCTAAACATGTTTTCATTTGATATTTCTGAATGTTTACGTGAAATTATGAGTGGTTAAACACCACAAATGGGGTTGTGGGATCCATGACGTAATTCTAATTGTAATTTGTAAAACGAGTGAAAGGCGATTTATGTTTACAAATTGTAAATTATCTTTCGTTATTCATGTATTCTAATGAGTGCATGCATTAGAGTGAGCATGTATCTATCAATTGTTCGAGATAAAAATGATAGTTAGCAAAAAGTTAAATTAATCTGACGAAATAGAGTCAAGGTTTAAGTTCGAGAGAAAAGAACCTTAACACCATTATAGGCGAGGGTAAATCATGTAACACTCTTGGACTGAGAGGACTTGAGTGAAGATTATCTGAGTAGACTGAGAAGTGTCAGATATAGCTAACTCACATATATTTTGTAGAGGTAAATTGCCTGAAACTCAACTACAGAAGAAAATTAGATGCAATGTTATGGGGAACACAATCCTAGTTTCAGTTAATTATTGAAACAACTTAAAAGCTGATATTTTGTTAGTTTATGCATTAGACTTTAGTTTACAACTTTGGTTACCAAAGCGTTAACGCAAAACCCATTTTACTTTATGTAATTGTTTATTTAGGAAATAATAACGATATTTGAGTAAAACGCGACAGTGAAATCATATATGTAAAGAAATTCTCTGTGGAATCGACCTTAACTCACGTTAAGTTCTATAAATTGACTTTGACCATTTATATCTCTTAATTGAAGTGTAAGTTTGGACGTACCAACTATGGACTGTGATTCCACCTACGGTCTGTAGATCGTGGCGTGGTTCTGGACTTTTTCTGAAATTTCTGGGTGGAGTTGAGGTGGCCAACCACGGATCCCTCCTACAACTTCTAAAAATCTATATTTTATCCCTTTCTGAACCTGGAGTGTTACACTTAATATAGAGCAGAGCTATGCGATTGACATTATTAACCAGAAACAAACTCCCATTTGTCAATGGAACATTTGCGAAGGAGGATTTTGAGGTAGGTATAGACATGCAACAGGAGAGATGTAATATTTTGGAGGTTTCTTGGATTATTGGTGATGTTTCTAAATCCATACTGAGTGAAATTTTGTTTAAGTTTGATGCATGTGTAATTTGGAAGGATTTAAAGGAGAAATTTCATGAAATTAGTATGTCAAGAGTGTTTCAATTGCATAAGGAGATAGTTACTTTAATACAAGTAGTTAAGTCTGCTTCCACTTATTTCTCTAAGTTAAAAGATCTATGGGATGAGTATCACTCCATTATTGGTCCTATATTCTATAACTGTGAGAAATCTAAGACCTATGAAGTGCAATGGGAGAAACAAAGAGTGCTGCAAATTTTAATGAGATTGAATGATGGCTACAGTCAACTTTCTGAGGAAGATTCCAACTCCATCATTGAACCAAGTATATGCTATGATAGTGCAAGATGAAAGTCAAAAACACATTACAAGTGATAGTCATGGTGGAGGTGATATCTTGGAACCCACAACTCTCTTCACTGCCTAGGGAGGATGAGAAGGATGGTATAAACCACTTCAAGGTCATATAAAAGGATACAATGCAATGTTTTATGATTTTTGTAACATAAAGGGTCATTCCAGAGAATAGTGCTTCAAACTACTGACATGTGATTCTTATAACATGAAGGAGCATGTCAAGGATAAGTGTTACATATTGATAGGGAATCCCATAGACTCAAAGGGAAGAAGAAAGCACTTATGATCGCAGGAGGACCAGATCCACTCACACCTATTACACCCAGAAAGCATTCTCACCAGCATAATTAGGCATCTATGCATTAGAACAATACAAACATCATCCCATAAAAACATATGATTTTTTACTCCCGAACAATACAATCAGCTCATCGGGATGCTAAACAAGACCAGTGTAAGTGAACATAAGGCTAATTTAGCAAATAATGTTCTTGCTTTTCACACAACATTAGATAAGCCTAAATGGATTATAGATTCAGGTGCAACTAATAATATGATTGGTAACATTAATTTGTTGAAACGTGATTCATTAGTAGGACATTCAGAGATAGTTCGGTTTCCTAATGGTGATTTAGCTACAGTTTCACAAGAAAGATATTATCAATTACCGAGCGGTGCACTAATTAAATTTTTTTATGTGTGTTCCCGAGCTTAAATACAACCTACTGTCAATTTCTAAAATGATCAAAGAACTAAATTTTTGTGCATTATTTTAACCTAAATTTTATCTCTTTCAGGATCTCCTCACTGGAAAGAGAGGGAGATTGGTAAAAAGGAAGATGGATTATCTATGCGAGGAAGATTTTTCTATGTTTTTGACTCTCACAAAAAAGCTACTGCGAAAATAAAGCAGTCTATGATGGTGATAAAAAGACCTGAAGTTGAACTCTGGCATCAGAGGATGGGACATGTGCCTTTGCCTATTTTGAGAAAAATTACTAGCATTAATAGTAGTTGTAATTTTCCTTTACAACATTGTAGTATATGCCTAATTGCTAGACAAGTAAAATTACCTTTTCCTATTAGTTCAAGTAGAACATCAAGTTCTTTTGATTTGTTGCATATGGATGTTTGAGGGCCTTAACAAGGCACCTACTTATGATGGGATGAAATTGTTTCATACTTTGGTTGATAATCATACAAGGTCAACTTGAGTTTACTTAATGCATCTCAAATATGATGTGATTACTATACTTATAGCTTTTATTGTGATGATATCAACCAGTTTGGAAAGAAGATAAAATTTTAAGATTAGGCAATGAATCTAAATTTTTTAATCATAATTGTTACATGTTGTTTAAAACCTATGAGATTGTGCATATAAGTTCCTTCCTCTGCACACCACAACAAAATGGTGTGGTGGAGAGGAGACAATACATATATTGGAGATATTGGAGATATCAGAGATATCGGGTTTTAGGGTCACTTACCAATAAGATTTTGGGGGGCATTGTATTACCTTTATCTCATATAATTTCTCACATGAAGAATTCATCTCACCAGATCAAACAACCCTATTTTGGTGAGTCAACAAAAAGAATAGTGCACAAATATTTAATAATTTATGTTATTTTTATTCTGTTTCTCCTACTTTTATCTAACACGTGGAGAGTGTAAAATGTTTGCTTCACATTAATATGTTGGACTTTGTAAATCTCAAGAGAGTCGACTGACTTTACAACCCCATTGCGTTATGAACAAACTCTAACCTAGTAGTAATTCTATTTATAATTATCAAAAAAATTCTGCAGAAAACTTTTGAGAAAAAGTTGGGTAATAGAAAAAGCTTACTTCAAGTATTGAGAAAGCTGTTTTTTTTTATAGAAAAATGCTAGTAGTATAGTATAGATTTTGAAAAAGGTGGTATGATTTGACTTTTTCGGATCTAGTTTAATAAAAAGGGTTTTGGGTAACTCATAGTTGTGGTTTAAAGATGATGATTTGAAGATTCATTTGACAGAGAAGGGTGTCTTGGTTGTTGATACGTAAATTACTCTATTTGCTAGAATTTGTTTTGTGATCTTGCATTTTATTCCGTTGGAATCTATGTATAAATATTTTGGGGTTGCAAATTTTGTTTTGTGATGTCAAAATTTATTTTGTTGGAATCTATCTATTTATATTTTGGTACAGGAATCTAATAACTGAGCTAATGTGGATTCACTAAGCTAATGTCTATCTAGGACAAATTCAATAGTGATACGTAGTTATGTTGACCAAAAACCTTTATCCCAAAAGTCTGCTTGGTTCTAAGAATTACTCCCAATGAAAACATGCATGATCTGATAATATAGAATCATATTTATAACGAACTAGTGAACTTATCCGCGCTTCGCACGGAGAAATAGACTTTATCACCCGTCTTTTATCTGAAGTAATTTTTACTTTATTTAAAAATTCTTTTTTGACTATAAAAAATTCAAATTAAACCTCCATGTTTAGAATTTCAAATAAAATGTTATTTTGTCTCATTTGTGAAAAAAATATAACAAAACACAACTTTGATTTTAAAATTTTCTAGCAAAATGAAAAATATTTAATTTCTAATTATATATGATCAAATGCCCACCAAATTCATGATTTATTTTTTCTTTCTTTCTAATACTCGAATATTAAAAATCATCAAAAAATTTTTTACTAAGTGTCTTAATCTTGATATCTCTTTAATATTATTTTTTGGTAGTGCTAAATTCATGGTAACATGTAATAATATTTATTGTAATATTCTTCCGATAGTTGTTTTAATCTGAATATTTCATTTATATTATTTATGATATATTCTAAATATGACATATCTTGGGTTCTTTGATACATACATAAATTTTCTTCCATTAATTGTTCTAATAATTTCATATCTTTCATAGCTTCTGTCCAATATTGTAAATATTCGTATTTCATTTTAGTCTGAATTTATTTCTAAATCGTACCATTCTATTCTTTCATTATCTAAATATAGATCTTGTAAATCTATTTCATACCATTCTTGATTTAATATATCTTCTGACTCGTAATCATTAAATATTTTTTCCCATATTATTCTTCTTAATTCAATTATTTTTATATCCTTAAGTACATATAATATTAAAGTTTCATAATTTTTTATCATTTCATCATGCATATATGTAGTCATGTTCGTTGTCTATGCAGATTTTATTTTCAACTATTCCTTCCTATCATATTTATAATTGATTAAATTCATATTAGATCATTATGAACTAGATTATCTTTATCATGTTTTCCTGTCACTACTAGCATCGTACTTTAGCGGATACTTCCTTCTTATCAGCGCCTCAACTTTGTTTACTCCCCTAAACGGCTTTC